>NC_084556.2:16770000-16930000 GCF_033978685.3 Nerophis lumbriciformis | reverse complement strand
AAATAACTACGAAAGTCCACTTCACTCGCTAACCGTGTTACAAAAAATGGTCAGTTACAATAATACATAACGTTGAATGTAGAGAACATACAAACCTTTTATTTATTGAATAAAAAATATTGAAATTGAATGATTTGGTGCATTTGCAAACAGCTAAAATTATGTACAAAAAAACAAACTAACCTGCTACCTAAGAATGTACAACAATTTTTCTCAACATAAGAGGAGAAATATAACGTAAGAGGGCAATTTAATTTAAAACATTTGAATGCACGTACAACATTTAAAACCCTTACTATGTGGGATTAAAATATGTAATGGTTTAAGCAAATAAATCAAACAATGTACTAATATAATCCAGTTTAAGGGGCTGTTCAAACTCAATGTGTTTAGTGTGTTTACAAAGTACAAGGAAGAGTAATTTTTAGAAATGTCTTGAACTTACTGAAAATGAGATATTATTCATCTCAGTATGTGAATCATAAGTGACTTAACTATTTATTAGTAGAACTGTTGTATTTCGAAAAAATTTCTGTAATTTGTGTTAAAATTGAGAACAGGAAGTGAACATGTGTTTGTAATTGCTATGAAGTGGAAAAGGCGTAGGATTAAATAAGCTCTGTGTCTTCCTACTTCTTTTCAGGCATGTTGTAAGGAGAAATGAGAAATATGTGATATATCGCAACTGTATACATTTGAACCAACCAACCAAGAGTTGTCTATAAGATTTTTCTTTATAATATAAAATATACGATTTGGACAGCTTTTGTGCTGGTGTATGTCAATTAATGTCATCAGAATTATTTATTATGCCAAATATAAAATATTCCATCCTGATATTTGCAGTATTGAACTATTGCAGCATTTGATTCCCCAATGCAACTTTGTATGAGAAAATGTCTGGATCTGCATGTTTTCATAATTGTTACATTTGTGTGTCTTTGTTTAACCGCAGCATTTTTTCATAGTAAATTAATAGGTGATCTTACCTGACAAAACGTAAGTAGTTATCAAGAATATCCAAAGTGTAATATGTTCCATGCCCAAACAACCGTTGCCAGTTTCCCACTGTTCGATTCTCAGTGTGCACTGGTGTTCTGCTTCAGTCAGCAGCAAACTTTTACCAAAATCCTTTTTTTCCTTTTCTTGTCCTCCAAAAACGGATGAATTATCCAACTTGGCGCTTTGTTTTGGTTCTTCCTCCACCCGTGTTGTCTGTCCCGGTTCAGGCTCGGCTCGGCGGAGATAAAGCAGCTTAACGCGCGGGCAGATTATTTCCCAGATAGACTTGCACTCGTCCCCACCGGCTACAACTATCTGTCACTGTGTGCCACTGAAGTGGAAAAAAAAAAAAAGTTTAAATGAGCACACTCTACAGATGCTGTCAAGGGGCGTGGCTTGGGCTTCCAGCGTCCCACAAGCAGTACACACAGCGACTGTTTGCTTCTAAAGTTTAAATGACATAACATCAATACAATTATTTGAAATAAATACCATGAATATTACCATGAATTGATTTACGTGGACCCCGATTTAAACAAGTTGAAAAACTTACTCGGGTGTTACCATTTAGTGGTCAATTGTACGGAATATGTGCTTATCTGTGCAATCTACTAATAAAAGTTTCAATCAAAAAAACTAACAAAAAAAACATTCCCTAGGGATGTGACGTTCACGATCGAATTGCCTCTTTTGAACGGCTCTTTCAACTGTGCTGTTTGGGACTTCCTCACAAAGCATACTTGCCAACCTTGAGACCTCCGATTTCGGGGCGTGGTTGGGGGCGTGGTTAAGAGGGGAGGAGTATATTTACAGCTAGAATTCACCAAGTCAAGTATTTCATATATATATATATATATATATATATATATATATATATATATATATATATATATATATATATATATATATATATATATATATATATATATATATATATATATATATATATATATATATATATATATATATATATATATATATATATATATATATATATAGGGACGGCGTGGCGCAGTGGAAGAGTGGCCATGCGCAACCCGAGGGTCCCTGGTTCAATCCCCACCTAGTACCAACCTCGTCATGTCCGTTGTGTCCTGAGCAAGACACTTCACCCTTGCTCCTGATGGGTGCTGGTTAGTGCCTTGCATGGCAGCTCCCTCCATCAGTGTGTGAATGTGTGTGTGAATGGGTAAATGTGGAAGTAGTGTCAAAGCGCTTTGAGTACCTTGAAGGTAGAATAGCGCTATACAAGTACAACCCATTTATCATTTATTTATTTATATATATATATATAAGAAATACTTGACTTCCAGTGAATTCTAGCTATAAATATA
Organism: Nerophis lumbriciformis; assembly: GCF_033978685.3. Classification (NCBI taxonomy): domain Eukaryota; kingdom Metazoa; phylum Chordata; class Actinopteri; order Syngnathiformes; family Syngnathidae; genus Nerophis; species Nerophis lumbriciformis. The sequence continues at coordinate 16,927,664 of NC_084556.2, read as the reverse complement.
TATTTATTTTATTATATATATATACATATATATATATATACATGTATAAATAAAAGAAATACTTGAATTTCAGTGTTCATTTATTTACACATATACTTGTTGAGTTAAGGGTTGAATTGTCCATCCTTGTTCTATTCTCCGTCACTATTTTACAACCATGCTGAACACCCTCTCTGATGATGCATTGCTGTGTGGCACGCACAAAAGTGCTTTCATCAAATGCACTAGATGGCAGTATTGTCCTGTTTAAGAGTGTCACAACATTGCTGTTTACGGCAGACGAACTGCTTTACGGTAGACGAAAACGTGACTGCTGCTGTTGTTGTGTGTTGTTACCGCGCTGGGAGGACGTTAATGAAACTGCCTAACAATAAACCCACATAAGAAACCAAGAACTCGCCCTCGATCATTCTACAGTTAAAACGTGATTGGGCAGGCATGCCGTTTATATTGTGGGAAAGCGGACTCAGGTCCATGCGGACCTGAGTCCGCCTGAATTTCGGGAGATTTTCGGGAGATAATTTGTCCTGGGAGGTTTTCGGGAGAGGCGCTGAATTTCGGGAGTCTCCCGGAAAATCCGGGAGGGTTGGCAAGTATGTCACAAAGCAAAAATGACAACAAGAACACCATTAGTGACCATTAGTGGTTTAACAGAACACGTATGTTTGACAATTGTCTATATTTTTCACAATTACACAGTTTATGTAATAAAGACATTTTACCAGCCTGAATAAAAATGATTACCATGAATTGATTTACGTGGACCCCGACTTAAAGAAGTTGAAAAACTTATTCGGGTGTTACCATTTAGTGGTCAATTGTACGGAATATGTACTGTACTGTGCAATCTACTAATAAAAGTTTCAATCAATCAATCAATCAAACGATTGGTGTTTACAGCGGTCACTCACCCGGTCTCATCAATACGTAGGCGCAGGTGAATGTGCACACATACTAAAGCAGACCAAGAGAAGCAATGAACAATACGCAGTCATGTTGTTGTTATGATCGAATATACATTCAATGACAGCTATCTAAATGGCTATTATTAGCTAACAACACCTAAAGTTAATAGGGCAGCACGGAGGATCAGGGGTTAGTACGTTTACCTCACAATACGAAGGTCCTGGGTTCGATTCTGGGCACGGGACCGTTCTGTGTGGAGTTTGCATGTTCTCCCCGTGACTGCGTGGGGTCCCTCCGGGTACTCCGGTTCCTCCCACCTCCAAAGACATGCATCTGCTCAGTGGCCTAGTGGTTAGAGCAGTGGTTCTTAACCTTGTTGGAGGTACCGAACCCCACCAGTTTCATATGCGCATTCACCGAACCCTTCTTTAGTTAAAAATAAAATGCTGTTTTTTTTCTAATTCAAGACAAAGTTATATATTTTTGGTAACACTTTAGTATGGGGAACATATTCTAAGTAACAAAGACTTAATTTATAGTTATTTGGACACAAGGGGAACATAGTGGCCTAGTGGTTAGAGTGTCCGCCCTGAGATCGGTAGGTTGTGGGTTCAAACCCCGGCCGAGTCATACCAAAGACTATAAAAATGGGACCCATTACCTCCCTGCTTGGCACTCAGTATCAAGGGTTGGAATTGGGGGTTAAATCACCAAAAATGATTCCCGGGCGCGGCCACCGCTGCTGCCCACTGCTCCCCTCACCTCCCAGGGGGTGATCAAGGGTGATGGGTTAAATGCAGAGAATAATTTCGCCACACCTAGTGTGTGTGTGTGTGACAATCATTGGTACTTTAACTTTAACTTTTAACATATTGTAAGTAATAAAGACTTAATTTAGAGTTATTTGGTTAGGGTTAGGGTCAGGGTTAGAGTGTTAGGGTTATAATAAGGCCATGCTGAAAAAGGCATTAATAAGTACTTAATAATGACTAGTTAAGAGCCAATATGTTACTAATTTGCATGTTAATAAGCAACTAATTAATGGTGAATATGTTCCCCATACTAAAGTGTTACCATGTTTTTTTTACTGGTGCATAAAATGAACCGTGCATGAACATCACCTTGTTCAAACAACAAAACCAACACAGTGCATATACTCACAACAAATGACACACCTGCAAACCAGTCAGATGTTGCCGTATCCGTAATACGCCGATAGAATATCAGAATATCAGAACAGTTTTTATTGCCATTGTTTGAGAAGAAGATAGGGAGAAGTTTGTATTTACACGATGAGTCGGGTGTGTTTTGACCTCCGCCGAACCCCTGAGGCCGACTCACCGAACCCCTAGGGTTCGATCGAACCCAGGTTAAGAACCACTGGGTTAGAGTGTCCGCCCTGAGGTCAGTAGGTTGTGAGTTCAAACCCCGGCCGAGTCATACTAAAGACTATAAAAATGGTACCCATTACCTCCCTGCTTGGCACTCAGCATCAAGGGTTGGAATTGGGGGTTGAATCACCAAAAATTAATTGCCGGGCGCAGCCACCGCTGCTGCCGACTGCTCCCCTCACCTCCAAGGGGGTGAACAAGGGGATGGGTCAAATGCAGAGGACAAATTTCACCCCACCTAGTGTGTGTGTGTGACAATCATTGGTACTTTAACTTTTAACTTTAACTTTAACTGGGGATTGGTTGATTGGCAACACTAAATTGACCCTAGTGTGTGAATGTGAGTGTGAATGTTGTCTATCTGTGTTGGCCCTGTGATGAGGTGGTGACTTGTCCAGGGGGTACCCCGCCTTCTGATTGCAGCTGGGATAGGCTTGCGTAAGGGACAAGCGGTAGAAAATGGATGGACCTAAAGTTAATGCATGTGATTGTACGTATGTAATTACGTCATTACGTAGGAGAAAAATATACTGTGTAAAATACATTGGTAAGTTGGCACCCTCTAGGTATTTGTATAAATGTTGCAAACAGCCCCTTTTAAGTGAATGATGAGAACCGATTCCCTATTATGAGCCGTTTGTTTCGGACCTGTTTTTAATGCACATGCAAATTTAGAAAGGCAATTGCCACCCGACTGGCAAATGGACTCGAAAATGAGTCAGAGTTCAAGTAACTGAGCAGCATTTGGAATAACATTCTTTGAAATGAAAAAAAAAATAAAATAAAAAAAATATATATATATATTTATTTATTTTTTGTAAAAATATAGAAATAAATATGTTTTCCTTATTATTTTTAATTGTATTTATTTTATTATTTTTTTATTATTTGGATTTGCATTTCGGGTTTCTTATTGAAGGGTAATAGTTCAAGCGTAGACACACCTGGTATGGCGGTCCAATTTTGTACTCACACTTTTATTATGTCCTAATTTTTATTGTAGTTTTATTTATACTTTTTATTTCCATTAATGCATTTTATTCGTACTTATTATTTGTGTTATTTTTCTATATTGTTAAAATGCTATACATTTTTTAGGTGAGGTAGAATTCTAACTATAGCATAGAAATATGGTACCGCCTTATCATGAAAGCACAACAAAAAATTAAATAATATGCCAATATTGCAGAATAATTATAGAATAATTACAGAATAATAATCCCACCAATAGAGTATCAATCAATCAATCAAAGTTTACTTATATAGCCCTTAATCACAAATGTTTTAAAGGGCTGCTCAAGCCACAACATCATTCTGTTTAAATTAAATGATTCTCATTTACATCATATCATATAACTGATACTTGTGATTATTTCCCTGATTAAAAAAAAAAGGAACTATAATAATGAGCCAGTCTTTTGAACGGCTCTTCAAGAGCCGGCTCCCTTTAAAGAGCCATAAATGCCATCTCTGCCGTTCACTAAATTGTCTCATAAGCTTGTAAGACTTGTCCTAATGGTTCCATGTGTTGAATTACACTACGATGTCCTTTCAGAGACAAAAAGTGTTTAATTAGTTGCCATTAATATAATGACCAAATCATTTATTGACAACATATTTGTCAAAAACATAGGTAGTGGTCCCTTGTTTATTGCTTTTGATTAGACATGAAATAACACTCTTTAGTCACCTTTACACTCTTTTAATTCAATATAGTCATGCTGCTTGAGGCTGAACCAATCAGTGGCCATGATACTGAACAGTGGGCTCTGATTGGTTTGGTCTCATCTAGTAGCCAATGCTACTGCAATAATTTTATTTTTAGATCATTTAGCCATTTTATGCTTGAAAAGGATTAATTAAGGACCAAAGCTTGTAGAAAAAATGTTTTTAAAAAAAGCCGCAAAATTTGAAGCACGTTATGGCGAGGACCGACTTTGCTTTGTAACTTTGCCCTTGTCAAATGTAATAGATGCTAAATATCACATACAACAAAAACATGAGCAACACAAGCATAGCTATTTTTTTGTTTCAGTCATATTCTAACAGCAACATCATCCTAGGTTAGCCAATAGGCTAATAAAAAAATTAAAAAAATAAAACTCTCCACTCCCGTGATTACAGTTCACTGAAGGATAGTTGTCAGAGCTTAAGGATTTTTTTAAGATATAGAGTGAAGGTTGTTCTTTTTTTAACAAAACTGTCCTGTATGAATGATCAATTAGTATTTTTGAAAGTATTTTGGCAGGGTCTATTTGAATGTTCTGAACTCCTGTTGTTTCTAAGGACACACGATTTCACAAGATGATAAAAAGGCAATTTTGCTCAATAGCTGAGTAACAAACCCGAACTAACCTGTTTATAAACAATAACGTATTTTGTTTTATATCTTAGATTTATTTGCACACTGCAACATACCATATAGCTAATTGGGTTTATTTTGAAAGAAATCTAAATGTGGGTTTATTAATACATTTGATTTAACATATTCCAAAAATATTTTTCAAGATATATTGCCGTTTAAAAAATAATGAACCTTTTTATTTTAAAAGCATTGTTGTTTTAATCATGATTACGATTAGTATTGTAATACTGGGGCCAAGAACCCTAGAATATTAAATGTAGATTCGCCCCTGTAGGGTGGTGTAATGAAGACTACGACCACTAGAGGACGTGTGTCACGTGTTTGTCATTTTGCTTCTTTTGGGTATAAATACAATTGTTGACACATGATAGCGAGGGTGGCAAGTTTTAAAAATAAATTACTAACACTTACATTTTTCAAAGTGTAATAATACAAATATTTTAAATTTACGCTTTGATGAAAATGTCAGTCATGTGACCAACCAGCTGACCGTCTGACTTCCTTAAAGAGTCGGCGGGACTCAGTCGACCCAGCAGTGGAACACAAACGTAACAGTTTGTTGTTCGACGCTTTTTTAAGGACTCTTAGCTGGGTTAAAACGCGAGGAAGAGTGGCTTCTTACCCGGGTCAGAGGAGGACAAAGCACCGCCGTCTGCATTGACTGAGGTACCGGCTAAAAGTTAGCTTTTGATGATCATACATTTTTGTATTCGAATATAGCAGCCATTTTTTAACGTACACGTTAAAACTCCTCACCTGACACCACTTTTCTTGTATCAACATTTGATTAAAGGCTGCCACAAGGACCATGACACAGCTGCCGTCACTGCAGCCCTTCTTTGGGCTACTGCTGACCTGCGCGCTGTTGTTAGTGCTGCCGCAGTCCGGCTCCTGTCACCCGGCACTGATCTCGGGTCAGCCCGACCTAGTAATAGAACGGCTCAGTTTGCCAAGGTTTAAATTCAATTGGACCAACATCTCTTGCCGTGTGTGCCAAGGTCTCTTCATCATCCTGGATGTGGCTCTGCTGGTAAACCTTTTTTTTTTATTATACTTCTTTCTGCTCATTTGAATCATAAATGTTTTGCAATTAAAACTGAACTGAAAGCGGATGACTTACCATTCAAGCCATACCGCTTTTTAGAGGAACTACACAGCCTTTTGTAGTTCTAATACCGTTACTAAGTTATAATTTTCTTTTTTACATTACGTTACTATAAGAAGTATTTTTAGTTTACTGCATCCATTTTCAAAGTGTGAGGCAGCAGATGCTTTGAGTGGAGAGGTGTAGCAGCTTGAGAAAGAACACCTCAAACCTGCTAACTAACTTCAGTTATGTTTCAAGGCAAACTGGATTGGGTTTGAGTTTGTTTCTAGTTACTGTATTAGTTTATTTTAAACATGTTACAGTATGGTACAGCGCCTATTTCCAGTTTGTCTTTAGAGCATGTCAAAAAAGGAGTGCTAAGAATTAGAGCATTTCTGTTTCAACACAATTGTTTGTACTCAACCTGTAACACACATTGGATAAATAGGTAAATATTACGGTTGCCATTAACAAATAGTTAAATTTAAAGTCACACAATGAGATAAATAAGATTAAAGAATTTTAATATCAATATTTTTTTCCTTGCATGTTGTAAACAGAGTTTGAACAATGTCTTGGAATTGATCTTATTAGTACTTTGACTTCATTGCTCAACCCATTACATAATTGAATTCCACATACTGATACACTCAAGGTTTTAAATGGTAAGTAAAAATGTTCCCTAGGACAAAGCAAAGGTTGTTATTAATCCTGCCCCTTCTTGTATGTTACTGATAGTTAATTTCCACCCTTTGCATTATTACACTAAGTTAACTTCTGTTTGAAATAAATTAATGTTGGGGGGGAAATGAATAAGTAATAACTTATTGTTGATAATCAATGGATGTTGAATATACTTAATATTGTAGAATGTTATTGTCATTCGCTTTCATATGTATCAAGTCTTTATGAGTTGTCTTTTATGTCCTTGTAGTGCGCATGATGCCATCCTTAGTATTTGTCCAGTTCTTGATGTCTTTAAAAAATGGTCTTCTTCCAGTCTTCATTTACCTTGATGTAGATTTTTACAGTTGGTGCTCTGTATTTTCCACCGCCTTTCTCAACTTGCGTCCCTTCTTGGCGATGTCAACTTTGCGTTTTGCCGTTGTGCTCATTGATGTAGACCAGGGGTGTCAAAATCATTTAGCTCAAGGGCCACATGAAGGAAAATCTATTCCCCAGTAGGCCGGACTGGTAAAATCATGGCATGATAGCTCAAAAATAAAGACTTCAGATTTTAGTTTTTACATTGGCCAAAAATAGAATAAGCACATTTTGAAAACGTATGAATCACAAAATTCTCTTGACAAAACACTTCAAGTTAGTTGAAAATTCTAAAGAGAAAAAAATGGTGCCGTTTCAAAAACACAATGACCTTAGACTTTGTCTCAGTGTATCTACAAAGCCATCAAACCTTTAGGTCACACAGCCGGTCTGGGATTGAACAAAATAAATAAATAAAAACTCTTTTAAGGTATCAAATACCTCATTTGTCGTATACACAAATGAATCCTGTGCTAACTCAACAAACCGGTGAAACAATTTAAGAGAGTTGAGTTACACTCTGCGTTCACTTTTCTTGTTTTTGACAGACGTTTTGCGGCAATAACAATGTGTTCAAAGCAGAAGATTTAAAACGTCAGGTTTGACATTTTATTTGGCCTCGAGGTAGAGGAGCCACAGCCACGCTTTACTGTCCACCTCTTGCTTGGCCCCGGTATAAACCATTTGCTTGCCTAACAGAATTGCTATCGCGACATCCGGTGGACAAATTGAGAAAAGCCGTTTATTTCATAAAAAAATTTCAGCAAATTTTCATACTTTGCCAACTCATTTGGCGGGACAAGATGTTGGACATTTGATTGCCAAAAGTTGTCTACTTGTACCAGTCATAATCACATTGTTCATGCGGACAGACTCTTGTACCTGCTGAATCTGACACATCTTTTGAGAGATGTGATCCTTCTCATCAGTTTGCTTCCTTAAAACATTTACTTTCTCAAGTCCAGTCACTTTTCCTCCATTCCACCAATTTATTTCAGTATTGCAGTATCATCACAAAGTGTAGCAGTATCCGCACGCCTTCCTTTACTTTCTTAATACTTTTTTGACAAGTATTTCATGTCGTGCGGTCTATCAAGCCTAGCTTCCATATTATGTAACTTGGGAGACTACCTGATTCTGAACTCTGTTCCACATCCTCTTCCTCTACATGTGTTGCGGTAGAAGCCTTTCCTTCCCATGTTTGGGTTTGATGGCTATGAAGCTTGGTTAGAAGTGTCTTGCGCGATCAGTAGTTAGTTTCTCCCACCAGAAGGTGGTAAAGCCACCTTCTGGTGGAAGATCCGAAAACGGATCTGGAATTACGATCAAAATCTGTGGTCCAGAAGAGTATAAAAATGGTACAAAAAACCTTGAAACACTACAGAGCTCTTTCCGTCCATTGTTTTGTATTTGAAATGTAGTTGTAATTGGTGCTTTGCACCCCCTAACAGCACACTTTTAACCTTTTAAAAAAAGTTATTAAAAGAATGTTTTGGTTAATGTTGTGGAAAAAATGTTCTACAGTGGGTCTAGGTTAGTTTTTGCTTCATACTTCACTTAAAGCGTGAGTGAAGACTGCGTGAAAAATGCACTACTGACCTGAAAAAAGTCAGAAAGAAATGATACAATATTATCTGCTCAAAGCTAATACCTGGTGGTTGAGCACACTCAAGCTAGTCCTGCATAGTCCCACTCCTTAATTCACCAGTCACACGCAGGATTCTTACAGGAATGAGGCAAAAATACAACCCTACCCGCTGTACAACTACAATAGTTTATTGAAGTATGTAGTAATGATAATGTACAGTATATCCTTCCAGCTACTCCATATTTTAATGTCAAATATCTGCCGTTTAGATATTAACATTCTTTGCTGGTGTTAAGCTCCTTCTGCTTCAGTATGGTGCAGACTAGCAGTGAAGTGCTCAAATTTCTCCGCCAAGTTGGCGACACGGTCGGTCATGTTTCTGATTCCTTTATTTTATTTTTATTTATTTATTTATTTTTAATTCAATGAATATCATCCACTTCCCAGCACTGTTGTCCACATTCTCCAACTGTGGTTGGAAAAAGTTCCAAGTAAAGTTCTAGCTATAAGCTAATGCTGGCAAGCAAGACTGCACCTTTTAGGGTAGATGTTACGGGGTTCACTGTCATTTTCTACGCCAACTAATGGTGGGTGTGACTTGGGTATGCTTGTAAGTCCAATTTTTGCTTGCTACTTAAAGCATAACAATTAGCTGAGAGACTGCTCCTATCTAAAAAAAAAAACAGTAAGTCAGTGCTTGCTTGCATGCGGTTAAGGGTACATCAATGTTAGTCAATCAGTCTTATGTTTCACTGAGTTGGCCAAAATGTGCAGGACGGCTGCTTAGTGTGTTTTTATGTGGACATGGCCCAAACACAGGTGAGGCTTGATCAGTAAATTTGCTGAAGAATTTTTTTATTTTTAGTGGAGTAGAGTAGGCTCACTGGACCACACTTTGAAAACTCTTGGACTGTAACTTAATCATTTACAAGCTTGCCAAACAAACTAAACCACCACCATGTTTGTCATCTGTCAAGTCACGTGGAATGTCGATTTTTAAACATTTAACAATACTCATCAACTTCTAATCTCTACTGTAGGGTCACTTTAGGTTCTAAAGTCTTCCTCATCTGTTTTTTATAGCTGGTTTAGCACCAGGAATCACATGATCTCTTTTTCTGACCTCAATTGTGCGCTTCCTTACACTGATGGTATGCAGACTTGACACCAGATTTTTTTCTTCAAGTAAAATGTAGAACAATTGAAGTACTGTGTATACATTAAAATGTATAAAATAATGCAAATTAACCAAAACATTTTCTGAAATGTTATATATTTTAAAGTATTAAATCATTAGTTTTCAATACTGATGATGATAATGGTTATTAATTCTTAGACACCACAAGGCAATCACCTGCTAGTACAACACATGTTTAAAGCTAAACCATGATGGTTAGCGGTGGTAACAAACCGAGGTCCTTGTTTTAAAAAAATAAAATAAAATAAACCAATCAATCAAATTAAAAAAATAAAATAAACATTTTTAAAAAAGAGGGGCATGTTGTCAAGACTTTTTCCACTGAGAGCCGCACATTGAAAAAAGGATGTTGGGGCGATTTTTTATATTTTTTTAAGTTTTCAAACCACTACAATATTGCAGGGGTTTATTGTTTAGATACCAATATTTTGGTGCCAGTACCAACATGTATTTCGATACTTTTCTAAACATAGAGGACCACCAAAAATGTCGTTATTGGCTTTATTTTACCAAACAATCTTACAGTACATAAACATATTTCATTGCAATCAAAGAACACTTTTTAACCTTAAATAAGAGTGAACATTCTAGAAAACTTCTCTTTTAGTAGTAAGCCAACATGAGCTCCTAATTTGGATGACGTATGCAGTAACATTGTCATTTCCCATTCTATTGTCAACATTTTGACATTGATTTGTAATCTACTTGTTCATTTACTGTTAATATCTGCTTATATTCTGTTAACATGTTGTATCTACACTTCTCTTAAAATGTAATAAGCACTTATTCTTTTGTTTTGATACTTGACATACATTTTGTGTATGGGATACTACAAATTTTGGTATCAATCCAATACCAAGTACGGTAGTTAGGTCATATTTAGAGTCCTCATGTGTCCAGACACCCATTTCCTGAGTTTATAAACATAAGGGTGGGGGGAAAAAAAGGCAAAAGATTTTGTGATTAAAAAAATCTAAATGTAATCATTTGTAGTGTTGACAAGGTACAGCTCTTGTACTTGTATTGTTACATACAATATCTGTGTAGACCCACCCTTTTGTTTACATTCTGGACCTTCTGGAGCTTGCTGTTAGCTATTGTATCCTCCTATGTTGTGTAGTGAAGCATGTTTTGTTATTCCTTGTCCAGCAGGGATGATACTTGTAAGACATGTACTTTATTTGTCGCCATGGAAACGAGGATTAGGGAGTTAGAAGTAGATAAAACACTGCCGACTGCAGATGGACGTTAGCCGCTAGCTAGCTAGCCATGTCTAAAACACCTCTTGCTGAGCAGCCTAACACACTCCTCTGCTCGTAAAACCAGCAATGTCACAACGTGATGACGGCGCCGTTAAAAAAAAGGTTCCAGAATTTTTCAGAGGCGGTATAGCACCGTTTTTAATTAATTATTACTGCGGTACTTTATTAGTACTGGTATATCGTATAACCCTACTGGGGTCTTCAACAATTTCCAGACAAGGACCAGCAAACTGTAAAATTGTGTTTTATAAATGAACTAAAGAAACTTTGTTGTTGTTCAATACTACAATATTCAAAGTATAGTGCCGCTAATTGCCACCCGGCAACTAATGCACTAAAAGCTAATCATTTATTCACGTTTTGGCCATTAGCTGATATTAAAACGCAATTATACTACAATGTGTTGATATGCATTTAAATTGGGGGTATTTAAATATATTTAAAATAAATAAATGTAATCAAACAGAAGTTTGGTTGTTGAACTGTACCACATCTTGCATTATATTGCCACATCTTTTTGTTTCCTCTTCCAGAGTGACGCAAATGAAGAGCGAGTGGCGCGCGCCGTAGGCGAAGCCTGCATCCGCCTCCACCTGGCAGACGAGCAGGTGTGTCACGAAATAACCGAGCTTTTCCGGAGCGACTTCATCCGGGCCCTGCAGCAGTCCCTGCTGTGGCCCAAGGAAGCCTGCGCCCTGCTGGTGGGGCCCTCCTGCGGCAAGTTTGACATCTACGCGTCGTGGAACATCACCTTGCCAAAGACCCCTAAGCCTCCTGTTAAGCCGCTTGCAACTCCCACTCCTGGTTCTCCACAGAGCAGGGTGCTGTTTCTGACTGACATCCACTGGGACAAAGTAAGGGACTTGACTGTGAATGATTCTTAAAGCAACTAAGGCTAAATGGAGTGCACTATTTTGTTGTCTAAAGAAGCAATAAGAGATATAGGATGTTAAGCTACACTCATGCAGACCTTCTAGGGTACAACTTCTTCAGGTAGTGAAGTGAAGTGAATTGTATTTATATAGCGCTTTTTCTCTGGTGACTCAAAGCGCTTTACATAGTGAAACCCAATATCTAAGTTACATTTAAACCAGTGTGGGTGGCACTGGGAGCAGGTGGGTAAAGTGTCTTGCCCAAGGACACAACGGCAGTGACTAGGATGGCAGAAGCGGGGATCGAACCTGCAACCCTCAAGTTGCTGGCACGGCCACTCTACCAACCGAGCTATACCGCATTCATTTGCTCAGTATCACAAAGTTAAAATGAGTCGTTTCTGCATTAATGTCCATTGTGTCCTTGAGCAAGACACTTCACCCTTGCTCCTGATGGGTCGTGGTTAGGGCCTTGCATGGCAGCTCCCGCCATCAGTGTGTGAATGTGGAAATGTCAAATCGCTTTGAGTATCTTGAAGGTAGAAAAGCGCCATACAAGTATAACCTATTTACCATTTAATCCATTCCATGTCAGGAATATGTCAGCGGTACTGCAGCCGACTGTAAGGAGCCTCTGTGCTGCCGTAATGACTCAGACGTCCTCTTGTGGCGGCGGAGGGAGGCGGGTTACTGGGGCACGTACAGCAAGTGTGACCTGCCGCTCAGGACGGTGGAGAACCTTCTGGAAAACGTCGCCAGGACCGGACCCTGGGACTGGGTTTATTGGACCGGAGACATACCTGCACACAACGTGTGGTCTCAAACCAGGAAACAGCAGCTGTCGGAACTTACGGTCATCACCAGGCTCATCCAGAAGTAATAGAGTGGATTCTGATGAAACTACCGTATTTTTCGGAGTATAAGTCGCTCCGGAGTATAAGTCGCACTGGCCGAAAATGCATAATAAAGAAGGAAAAAAACCATATATAAGTCGCAATGGAGTATAAGTCACATTTTTGGGGGAAATGTATTTGATAAAAGCCAACACCAAGAATAGACATTTGAAAGGCAATTTAAAATAAATAAAGAATAGTGAACAACAGGCTGAATAAGTGTACGTTATATGACTCATAAATAACCAACTGAGAACGTGCCTGGTATGTTAACGTAACATATTATGGTAAGAGTCATTCAAATAACTATAACATATAGAACATGCTATACGTTTACCAAACAATCTGTCACTCCTAATCGCTAAATCCCATGAAATATTTTACGTCTAGTCTCTTACGTGAATGAGCTGAATAATATTATTTGATATTTTACGGTAATGTGTTAATTTCACACATAAGTCGCTCCTGAGTATAAGTCGCACCCCCGGCCAAACTATGGAGAAAAAAAACTGCGACTTATAGTCCGAAAAATACGGTACTCAAATGTTTTAGCTGTGGATTACAGTCTTGTTTTACCGGCAGACACCTGGGTCCCAACGTGACGGTCTACCCCGCTATCGGGAACCACGAGAGCACGCCAGTGAACAGCTTCCCTCCGCCTTTTGTTCATGGCAACAGGTCCTCCGCCTGGCTCTACGACGCCATGGCTGACGAGTGGGCGCCATGGCTGCCACACCACGCTTTGAAGACTCTGAGGTGGACATTACTTTGATGTTTGCTTAAATAATGGGTAGGACAACTTTAGGGAGGAGCAGGATTTTCTTCATATTAATAAAATGTTGGTACGGTAACTACTTTGTTTACCTAAACTGCAACACAGATGAGGATAATTAAATGTTTTTTTTTTTTTTTCAACTTTACATTTCAAAGTATTTTTTTGGGGTTTTTTTAATTAGACACTTTCTCGTGTACTCCAAATAACTTTTACACAGTTAGCATTAATGGCGCTAATGAGTACATAATGAACAGTACAGCAAGTGGAGCATGAGTTTCACACCAACAGGAGTTTTGCATGCAAAGATAAAGCTGCTGGATTCTGACTATACAGTCATTGTGTGTAGTTAAAACACCAGGGGGTTACCTACAGCCACAGCTGTTTTTTAGCTTTGCGCCAATTCTAAACCCTGGCAGTTATTTGCTTCTGTAGACCAGTGTTAGCGAGTTAATTGCTGTATTACTTGAACATGTTCCAGGTATGGAGGATTTTACACCATGGAGATCCAGCCGGGCCTGCGGGTGGTGTCTCTAAACATGAACTTCTGCGCTCGCGAGAACTTCTGGCTCATGGTGAACGCCACAGACCCCGCCAACCAGCTGCAGTGGCTGGTCCATGTTCTTCAGACCAGCGAAGACAAAGGAGAGAAGGTGAAGACGTCGTAAACATATCACACCTTTTTTCTTTTTTTTAAAAAGGACAATGTCTTTGAATGACTTCATCTTTATGAATATGATGGTCTTGTTGTGTGCAGGTACACATCATTGGTCACATCCCACCTGGTCTGTGTTTGGGCAGCTGGAGCTGGAACTACTATCATATTCTCAACAGGTACACTGATTTTTAACACTTTTATTTTTATTTTTTTCTGACACTTATCTAGATTATAATTTCAAGATAAAGCATTTTGCATGCAGCCATCATTTGATTCTTTGACATGTTAAATTAAATGTAGTTTGCAGCACTACATAACTTTGCATTATAATACGAGATGTTTTGATACCATATTGACTTTTAATGTAGGCCTACATCCGCAACTATGGAGCCTCCTCTGCCTCCTTGTTGTGCCTCCCTCAGATTTATTTATTTTAAATTGTTTAAGCCCCAGAGTGTGCAAAGTTTCCATTTTTAAAGAGTTCTATAATTTCCGAATGTCATTGAGGTAGTGAATGCACAGAAGTCCTGATGCACAAGTAAAAGCCTGTGTTCAGTTCAGCCTCTCAACTTGTTTAACCCTTTGGGTAAACTAACCATGAAAACTTGCCAAAATGCAAATTTAGTGCTTATAGGTTTGCCCTCTGTCATAAAGCAATTATAATGGGTAGCGATCATACTGTGGCTTCCACTCAGCATTAGCATGCTAGCTTTTGTTTGGCTAATTTTGCAGGTATACATGTACTTTAGCACTAGACGCGTGTTAATGTTAGTATATGTGCCAGCCTTTTGAGCTATTTTTGCAAGTATAAAAGTCAGTATTTGGGTTAACATGATATATTTTTCTACAGATATGAGAGCACAATTACTGGTCAGTTTTTTGGCCACACCCACTTTGATGAGTTCCAGATGTTTTATGACGGGGAGACCATGACCCGCCCTCTGGGGGTTGCCTTTATTGCTCCCAGCGTGACCACCTACATCAATTTAAACCCAAGTGAGTCCATCAAGTAGTCGGTCTTGCAGTAAAGAAAAATAGAGCTGACCAAGTCTTGTATTTGTGTCCCAGGTTACCGCGTGTACTACGTTGACGGGAACTACCCAAACAGTTCTCGTCTGGTTCTGGACCACGAAACCTACATCCTCAACCTGACCGAGGCCAACCACAAAGCAGGAGAGCCTGGTAAACCAGAACAGAACCCCAAGTGGACTCTGCTTTACCGTGCCACTGAGGCATATGGCCTCGCCAGTCTGTTCCCCTCCGACTGGGAAGGTCTCATCCGCACCTTCATCACAGACGATCGCTTATTCCAGAAGTTCTGGTACTTCCGACACAAGGGCCACGTGTCCGCGCCGTGCAAGGATACGTGCAAGACTACAATCTTGTGTTTCTTGCGAAGTGGCAGATCTGACATCCTGAAGCAGTGCGACCTCCTCAACGGCGTTAACAGAGGACGCAAAGTGAGGAAAACGCTGTGTTGAAAATCCACGACATCGAACGGGAACACTTTGCTCTCTGCTGCTGGTTTTCAGACACATTTCCACCATCAGATTGAGGAAATCCAAAGACCTTTTTCCCCAATTAGAAATCTGTTTACTTGAAATGTCAGGTTTGTTAGTCCTTTTTTTTTTCTCTTGTCAGCACTTTAATGGTTTTGGTTGCAAATATGAACCTCGTCTGCACACCAAGCCAAGAGCTGTAGGTGAGCATGAGGCTTATCTCCATGATGCCAAATGTAGCCTGTCGCTTGTTTGCATATTGTGGATAACATGTCATTATAAATAAAGTAAAAACAGTTTATCTTTTTTTTTCTCGCTACTTTGTGCCAGAGGTGTAATAAACACTCAATTGTGTCTAAAGAAATTGAGCTGGTTTATTCTATACAATTGCCCACATGGCAATTGTGGCCCATGTGTTGCCTCCTGGCATTTTCAATTTGGCCTGTGAGCTGTCATGAGTTTTAATAAGGAACCTGGCTGCAGTGAGATTTCAATCAAATTTAAAAGTCAAATCAGTCACCGTTGCTTTGCCATCTTGCAGACATGAGTACGTCAGTTCTATGATCGATTATGATCTGAATCATCCTGAGCGCAGCATTTAATTTATATGACCCAATGCAAACAACCTCCCATAGTAATGGTGCCAAAAACAGACATGGTCACACTTTAAAAAAAAACAAAAAAACGTCCATGCACCCTTAGTGAGCCAGTCTTTTGAATGGTTCTTGAAAAGGTATGTCTCAAGATCTGTCTCCCTTCAAAGAGCCATATCTCTAATAGGCAAATGATGCTGCATTAATAATTGATACTGGATTAAAGTCCCTACATTTGACCTGCAAATTTGATACTTGGCCAACATAATTCTCAATTCAACTCTGTGCCCTAAAAGTAATACAGAATATACACAACTCTGGCAATGAGTTCAATAGTAAACAAGAACAGATTTTAGTGCTATAAAATCAAACTAACCCCACACTTGGGATTTTTTTCTTACCTTCTTAGTTCCATTTAGATGTGAAGGTGACAAAAAATGTAAAACGTGGCACTCAGACTTCCTTTAAAGTGAGCGGTCACAAACCCTACCTGATAAAAAGTTTGGCGCTTTGCATACAAACGACATAGCAGATGTATCGGTCTTAAAGTGACAGTATCAACCCTGGTGTTTCATGCAATGCTTCGGTATCATTTGACCAGTGGTGTGCCATCAGAACCAGCAAGGCCTTCTCTGCTGGCCTAACATAACCAGAAATCATGATCATAATTAAAGATAAAACTAATGTTTAATTTACTTTCCCTAAATATCTAAAAGTATTCATATTCTCTTCATGTCGTATTGTGCTCCTTCCAGCGCTGTTTTTATTTTATAGTTTTTATCCAATCAGAATTCAGCTAGCTTATGTTGCCATGCTGTACCAAATCTGCCGCAGGCCTTCAGAATCAACAATGCTGGCGTCTGTGCACTGTAAGTGAACAGACACAAACATTTGACAGACAGTAGCGATAGCCAATCAGATCACGAGTTGTCAGTAAGGCCTTCAAAACGGCCTAAGGCAGACATATTGTGATGTTATGAGCTAGGTAACATAAGAACTTCATTACCCAGCATGCCACAGTAGTGAAGCTTGTGCAGTAGCCTCATTTAGCCAGTGGGATGTTTTTGATGAGCACGCTGTGGAGTAAACTTTAAGAACTCAGCCAACACGCCTCGTCTGCATCTTTTATGATTGGACAAGACAACACATATTTGCAAGGCCATTTTCAAGAAGGATATTTAAAGAGAAACTACATCTTGTGAGACCATGTCAGCCAACCCCGGAAGCTCGAATGGATTCTACAAATTGTGAGTTCAGATATTTTATTTATTTATTTTTTCACAGATGTTTTTTTTGCAATTTTAAGTTTGACAGTACCACACAAGATATGTTTTAATTGCTGATGCGGGATTATTGATTTTTAAATGGGCCAGAAAATAACCCGTTTTGTACACTGTTGGTGGTGATTCAATGACCAGTAAATGTGTTTCTGTGTAGTATTTCCCCAGCAATGGTCATGTGGGGACATAAATGATGGTATTTTGAGAGGTAATCTTTGAAGTCAGACATCACTGAAGGCCTAGGTGGGATACGCACGGCCCGCCACTGCATTTGACTCATCACTAGTGGATACTTTTAGGAACATTTAAGACTGAATTTCTAATACGAGAACATATTGAACAGGTGTATTAATAGAACAGGTAGTTGTGTATTTGCATCATTAACTTTTAATCCACAAAAAAACTGAGTCCTTGCTATTATAGAAATACTTTTTATTTCATATGTGCTCAAATTACTTTCTCTTGGTTGATTTGTGGTGACAAGTCCCGCCCACACACCCCCTACACATCTTTTACTTGTTTTGATGAACACACCCTACCTTATACATTTATTATGATTATTAGTTGTCTGAGAAGGACACAGTGATACCAAAGTCCTCCTTGTACAGGTCCCAGGTTTTGGGTTTGTGGGGGTTGTCCACTTCCTCTCTGGATAAAAACAGCCTGAAGAAAGAATCAGCCAACAATAAATCATTTTTATACTCCACATGAATACAAAATATTGCTGTAGGTGAGGAGACGTACTTGTTGTCTGTTATGAAGGAAGTATTGAACCAGAAGTAGAAGGGGACGTCTTCGTATCCTTTAGGAATACCCTGAGAAGGAAACCGTAAATAAACAGCTTTAGAAGTAATGTCATATTTACACGATTTACTATTTAATTTCAATGACTGATATTTATTATACTGGCTTTTGTACCTACCTACTGTATATCATACAATACACATTTCATTACATTTTTACCATTGTATTATAAAAAAAAAAGATTTTATATTTTATTGTATGTCTTGATAAATTGTATTTATTTTCATATTTATTATAATTTAAATACAAAAAACTTTTCTGTAGTATATTTCTTTTTTAAATTTTGTTAAAATACAGTGTTAGGGAATACAGTAAATATGGTCGGTTATATAAATTACATACCAAATTAATTAAGCTAATTTATAACCACATTATACTGTTGTATGATGATTCAAAAAATGTTACATATATGGTATCTTATTTTCATCAAACAGTTATAATTCTAAATATTTCACTACCCAACAGATATGAAAATTAACAGATTTAAAATGTGTAGCATATAATAATAATAAACGCATTAAAACATTTAACATTGTACTGCATGATAAGATCAATCTGTCTTCAAGGTAAATTATGATGTATATGTAAATGTATGATCAAAATCATATATTTACATACTGTTTAATATGTACTGTCCCTATTTTTAAAAATAAATACAATGTAAGACATCTGTGTATATTTAAGTCATTCTTATCCATCCATCTTCTTCCGTTTATCCGAGACCAAGTCGCAGAGGCAGCAGCTTAAGCAGAGAAGCCCAGACTTCCCTCTCCTCAGCGAATTCGCGGGGGACCCCGAGATATTCCTAGGCCAGCTGGGAGACAGTCTCTCCACCGTGTCCTGGGTCTTCCCCTTGATCTCCTACCGGTCAGACACCCGAGGTCGGGGGACATTCTGACCAGATGCCCGAACCACTTCATTTGGCTCCTCTCCTTTCGGCTCAGCTCCTTCTTCACCACGACGGATCGATGTAGGGTCAGCATCACTGCATACGCCACATTAATCCGCCGGTCAATCTCACGATCCACTCTTCCCTCACTCGTGAACAAGACTCCGAAGTACTTGAACTTCTCCATTTGGGGCGAGATCTCCTACCCAATCCTTTTTTGGGCGAGAACTATGGAAGTGCTGATTTTCATCCCAGTCACTTCACACTTAGCTGCAAACCGATCCTGGCCAGATGAAGCCATCAGGACCACATCATCTGCAAAAAGCACAGACCTAATCCTGCAGCCACCAAACCGGATCCCCTCAACGCCTTGACTGCGCTTAGAAATTATGTCCATAAAAGTTGTAAACTGAATCGGTGACAAATGGCAGCCTTGGCGGAGTCCAACCCTCACTGAAAACGGGTCCCACTTACAGCCGGCAATGCGGACCATGCTCTGACACTGATCATACAGGGAGCGGACCGTCACAATCAGACAGTCCGATACCCCATACTCTCGGAGCACTCCCCACAGGCCTATCCGAGGAACATGGTTAAAGGCCTTCTCCAAGCCCACAAAGCACATGTGGACTGGTTGGGCAAACTCCCATGCTTCCTCAAGAATCCTGCCGAGAGTATAGAGCTGGTCCACAGTTCCACGACCGGGAAGAAAACAACACTGAATCTAAAGTTTGACTCTCCGGCGTAGCCTCCTCTCCAGTACACCTGAGTAGACCTTACCGGGAAGGCTGAGGAGTGTGATCCCAGTTTCCTTCTTAAAAAGGAGAACCACCACCCCGGTCTTACAATCCAGAGGCACCGCCACCGGATGTCCACACAATACCGCAGAGTCTTGTCAACCAAGAAAGCCCCACAGCATCCAGAGCCTTGAGGAACTCCGGGCAGATCTCATCCACCTCTAGGGCCTTGGCACCGTGGAGCTTCTTTAACTACCTTGGCAAACTCAGCCCCAGAAATAGGAGAGCCCACCACAGAGTCCCCAGACACTGCTTCCTCATTGGAAGAAATGTTGCTGGTATTGAGGAGGTCTTCGAAGTATTTCCTTCCACTGATCTACAACATCGAGGTCAAGGTCAGCGGCACACCAACCCCACCATACACAATGTTGACAGTGCACCGCTTCTCTCAGTGCACTGCGGATGGTGGCCCTCTCGAGAAGACTGGTTCCAGAGTCCTTGCTGTGCGTTGAAGCGAGGCCGACTAGATCCAGCCGGAACTTCTCTACCTTGCGCACCAGCTCAGGCTCTTTCCCCCTCAGCAAGGTGGCGTTCCACATCCCAAGAGGTAGCTTCTGCAGCCGGCGATCGGACCGCCAAGGGTCCTGTCTTGGGTCGCCGTCCAGCTCACATAGCACCCGACTTCTATGGCCCCTCCTATGGGTGGTGAGTCCATTGGAGGGAGGACCCACGTTGCCTCCTTGGGGTGTGCCCGGCCGGGCGGTCGCCATCGAGCCTTACCTCCAGAGGGGGGTGCCGGTGACTCGCATCCGGGCGAGGGAAACCTTGGTCCTTGCTTTTGTCTTTTCATAGAAGTCTTTGAGCTGCTCTTTGTCCGGTCCCTCACCTAGGACCTGTCATGGAAGACCCTACCAGGGGCATAGAGGCCCCGGACAACATAGCTCCAAGGATCATTGGGACACGCAAACCCCTCCACCACAACAAGGTGGCAGTATTGTTATTGTTGTATTCATGTATACAGTAATATGCTGCTAAAACTGTTGTGTATGATAAATAAAAATAAATAAAAGCACTCACAGCAGTGGACTCAAACATGACCTTGACATCTCCTTGCACCACAGGGCCATCATGGAGGCTGATAACTGCTGCGTTGCTGCCCATGTCAAGAAAGACCTACAAAAAACAACAACAAAAAAAAAGGTAAAAAATTGTTCTGTCTGCACCTTTTTTTTTCCTTTTTTTTTTTTTTTATACAAGACTTACCGAGCAGTTGTTTTGTGTGGCGCACGCACACTGAAACACAAGCTCCTTCCTCACCACGATCTTCACCTTCAGGTCGCTGCCGTCCCCTCGACCCACACCTGAGGAGGAGAGTGAAGATGGCGCCTCTCAGACACAGTCATCATGGCGTCATGGTCGCTAAGGTTTATGGACCTGCTATGGAGTGGATGCGGATGCTCTTGATCCTCAGGCTTTTTGGAGGAGGAAGCTGCCGGTTGAATTTAGTCTTCAAGACCTCGTAATACCCCACGTATCTGCTCTGTAGTACACACAAAAGACATCACTTTTTTTCTACTACTTCATGTGCATAGAGGATCACAATCTAAGTATTTGTAGCATAAATTATCAACTAACTACTCAGCATGCACACAGTTAACATTGCTAATGTTGGTCAATAGCATGCTATCTTTTTAGCAATGTTTGCAGGTAATCATCTCAGAATTATACAGTATAGTACTTGACACATGCTAACTGTTAGCATGCTAGCTTTTTTGGCATGGTATCAGAATCAGAAATACTTTAATAATCCCTGAGGGGAAATTAAGATTTTCATATACACCTCAGTCATATATGTTGGTACTTGAAGCATATTGTATTGTCAAAATGTTAATTTTAGCATGTTAACCTTTGTTGCTGTTTTTACAGGTATACATGTCAGTCATATTTTGTCCCTTAACTGTTTGCATGTAAGCATGCAAACATTAACTAACATGCTAGCTTTTTTGCAAAATTTTGCAAGTATACATCTCAGTCATATATTTTGGTACTTTAATTCATGCTTCCTGTTGGAATACTACTATTACTAATACTAATGTTAGCATGTCAGCATTATTTAACTATTTTTTTTTTAAACTATTTTGCAGGTATACATCTCAGTTATATACGTTGGTACTTGACACTTGCTAACTGTTGGCATGCTAACATTTCATTCATAGTTATATACCTACGAGTCATATTTTTTGTTACTTGGTGTCTAGCATTTCAGTTATTTTTTCAGCATTCACATGCAATTTCAACTGTCAAAAATAACCTGTCTAAAACTTCCAACATCGTCAAAATAAAAATGTTTGCACAGCTCAGCAACAGAACGAATGTTGTAACAGCCATGAGGAAGAAACTGCCTCGTCAGCATTAATACAGCGCATCCGGAAAGTTATCACTTTTTCCACATTTTGTTACAGCCTTATTCCAAAATGGAATAAATTCATTTTTGTCCTTACAATTCTACACACAATACCCCATAATGACAATTATACTTTTTTGGTTTATTTATTAAAAATAAAAACAAAATCACATGTACATAAGTATTCAGATCCCTTGCTCAATACGTTGTTGATCCACCTTTGGATGCAATTACAGCCTCAAGTCTTTTTGAATAAGATGCCACAAGCTTGGCACACCTATCTTTGGGCAGTTTTGCCCATTCCTCTTTGCAGCACCTCTCAGGATCCATCAGGTTGGATGAGAAGTGTTGGTTTACATTGCTGCATTCATATTTTCCTCTATACTGCAGTTCCTGCCACTGAAAAACTTCCCCCCAGCATGATGCTGCCACCACCATGCTTCACTGTAGGGATGGTATTGGCCTGGTGATGAGCGGTGCCTGGTTTCCTCCTAACATGATGCCTGGCATTCACACCAAAGAGTTCAATCTTTGTCTCATCAGACCAGATAATTTTCTTTCTCATGGTCAGAGTCTTTCAGGTCCATTTTGGCAAACCTTTTACGAAGAAATGGCTTCCCTGCGGCCAGTTTACCATACAGGCCTGATTGGTGGTTTGCTGCAGAGATGGTTGTCCTTCTGGAAGATTCTCTGTAGCTGTAGCTCTGACAGAGTGACCATCGGGTTCTTGGTCACCTCCATAACTAGACTGAGATGAATGCAGCAATGTACAGAGACATCCTGGATGAAAACCAACACTTCTTATCCAACCTGATGAAGCTTAGAGGTGCTGCAAAGAGGAATGGGCAAAACTGCCCAAAGATACTGTAGGTGTGCCAAGCATGTGGCATCGTATTCAAAAATACTTGGGGCTGTAATTGCTGCCAAAGGTGCATCAACAAAGTATTGAGCAAGAGGTCTGAATACTTACGTACATGTGATTTTGTTTGTTTTTAATAAATTAACAAAAAAACTAAACAATTGTCACTGTATTGTTTTTTTTAGTTTAAACATATGTGCAAAACATTCTTAAAAAAAAACAAAACAAAAAAAAAAAAAAAAAAAACTTTTTACATTGTCATTATGGGATATTGTGTGTAAAATTTAGAGAACAAAAATGAATTTATTCCATTTTGGCATAAGGCTGTAATATAACAAAATGTGGAAAAAATGAAGTGCTGGGAATACTTTCCAGCTGCACGGTAGCATAAATTAGTTCATTGTAAATTGTAGTTTCACGCCAGCAGCTGAGTAGCAACATTTTATAGCACATGCCGAGGTAGGTAATGTTGGTGTCATGAGCTGGCTGCACGCTGCCGCCTGTCTGCTTTTTGTTGCAGTGACGGGTTTCTCGGTCACGAGGCGGAGACAGCTGCACACACACCTGATACTGCAGTCCCTTCATTCAGCACCATTAGATTCTTGATGGTTCACCCTTCCAGTTGTGTTCATCTCCTCTGCGTTGGCTTCACTCACGCTTCTCATGTAGTGGTAACTCTTTCCACCGTGTTGTGGCAACTGTTTCCTCTCTACACCTTTTGTGTGCGTTTTTGTTTTTTCCACACCTTTTGTGTGTGTCCTTAGTTGGTTTTCCTTAATCCTTTTTAAGAGCTCTTTTTGTTCTTATATTCTTATTTCTTCTCTGCGGTGGGGTCCTACTCCAGCTAAAGCCGATCTTGACAGTTGGATTCTTCAAAATGCAAAAATATGGGGGTTGCCTGCAGCCAATTTTGCACAAGGCTGTAATGTATAATTTTTCTGTGGTACAGTAAAACCATCATGGCTTCAAGTGTCATGAAAAAGATATCTGAACAGAAACAAAACGGTCTTACCTGAGAGGGAGTCTCCACTCCTTGAAACTTGGAGCTTCGACTCTTGTCCGTCCTCCTTTCCCCAAAATACTCCAGACTGTCCTGGTAAAGAATGAAAAGACTTCAGCGGATTAAAGATGTCAAATTTCAACATGCTAGTCTATACCTGCGCATTCTCAAACTGGTCACTGTCAATGAGCCAGGTGCACACCAGAGTACCAGTACGGCCTGTAGAGCAGAGGTAGCACAACCTTTTTTCCACTTACTGCACACAAAACACACCAAAACAAGCCTAAAATGAGAAATTACCTTTCCCTCCTTTGCAGTGAATAGCGATGACGTTTTTGGGATCAGCTGACATCCACTCTCTCACACTGGCTGTATATTTCAACATGTCCCTGAAGCGCGCGCACGCCCACACACACACACGCACACACACACGCACAAACGAGCACACAATCAGAACAAGCATTGCCTGTCATTTGTAACGCTCCATAAAAATCATCCACCTTGCATATGTTCTATGTTATATTTAGACATCTGCAAAAAAATAAAAATAATAATACTTTAACGAACAATAAAAACATGTAAAATCCAGAATACCAATTATATCAAATTCAGGGATGGATTACATTAAAAAAATAATATATTGAATTATTTTGTTCAATTACTCTGCTTCATTGAACGGCATATATTTTGAAATTGTTGTTTACGACACTTTAAATTTATTTGTGTGAGTGACAGGAAGAAAAGCTCTGGCTCGCTTGAGAAAACTAATTTTGCGCCAAATACATTTTGTTTTGTTGTACTCTTATTTTTTTTTACCGTAATGCTGGATTATGGTTATGGTATTAGTTCATTACGTTACAATATGTCACATCAGATTTTTTCAGTTAATCATTACATGTCATAAAATGTGTAGGTAGAAGAGCTTATTCAACCCTACCCGTTATTTCACAGCGATTTCTAACGCATTTCTTTGTTCACTTCCTGTACTCAGTCTGGAACACAAATGGTTCATGGTTTGAGTTTATTTCGAACATGCATACAATTACAACATGATACATCACAATTTCAAGTTTCTCTTTTCAACATGTTCAAAAAGGAAAAGGAATAAGCAGATCTTTTTTAATCCTACCCCTTTTCCATTACATAGCAATTGCTAACACTGGTGTTCACTTCCTGTTCTCAATTTGTTTACAATATATTCCATAAATAATTAAATACAATAAAAAAACAACAAAAGAAATAATAAACAGTGAAATAAGTTGTATTCCATATAGTGAGACGAATAAGATTATCAATCAATTCAAAATGTTTATCATGGTTCTTCTTCTTGGTATTTTGTAAACACTAAGTTGAGTTTGAACAGTTTCTTAAATTAGATATTAGTACATTGTTTGATTTCTTTACCTAATCCATTGCATCATTTCATTTCACACACTGATATACTAAAGGTTTAAGTGTTCTACGTGCATTCAAATGTTTTAAGTTACATTTTTCTCTGAGGTTATATTTCTCTTTTGTTAAGAATTGTTGTACGTTCTTGTGTAACAGGTTATAGTTTGTCTTGTGCATAAATATCAGCTGTTTGCAAATTCACTATATTGTTAAATTTTAATATTTTTGATTCAATCAATAAAAGGGTTTGTATGTTCTCTATATCCAACTTTATGTATTATTGTAACTGACCTCTTTTGTAACACGGTTAGTGACTGAAGCGTACTTTTGTAGTTATCTTTACAAACAAATAATGATGGAAAAAAATACTTCTTTAAAAGGTTGTAATTCACATAATGAGATGCGCAAAGTTGTCTCATTAGGAGGAGATAAACGTTTCTAAACAAATTCCCAGACTTTGCAATGCAATTTAAAGGGCACCTTTTATGCATAACCAACTACTCTTACCTATTGATATCTGCTGTTGTGTCTTTGGGATCTACATAAGTCCTGAAAATTTGAAATCAAACCGTGGAGGCACTGTGAAGATATCTATAAAACAATCTAGCCTTCCTTCATACTTGCCAAAAACGTCACACAAAGAAGGACATTCCAAACAGCTTCTTTGCAGTGTGTGACGTCTGCAGATTATCTATAGATTATAGAAATGTACCCAGAATGCCTCACGCATGTTCGCCATTGTAGTCCGCGCTATAGTCAATAAACTCCTCCGTTTTCTCTATCCTGTTGTGGGGCAGACTGGCTCGTACATGCACATCCATCCTTCACTATTGCCGTTTCTAATACAAAGTAGCATACAGTTCTAACGCTACAAAGCAAAAAACTACAACAAAGATAGCTGGGAAAAGAGGCAGTCGAAATGGAGGCACGTAAATAAGACCGCCCACAAAACAGCGCATCCTGAAGAGACGGTCAGAAAGTGGCTTGAAAATGGTCTGTAAAACATAATCTATGCAAAATGTTGACCAAAGAACCACCATTACATGTTATGTAGACCACAAAGAAGTGTTTTAAATGTAGGAAAAAATCATAATATGACCCCTCACTCTAAAGAAGGTACGTTGTGGTCATCTATGAACACTCGTTCCACCCTGTAGTGGAAGAACTGAGGGTCGTAGCCTTTCTCACCTGACAAAACAAGCATACAAAACAAGATTAGAGGGGTCTGTTTCCCAAACTTCATAAAATTTTATTTTCAGCAAATTTCTTCTGTGTGTTTGTGTGAAAGATAGAGTCTGGTCGTCTATGACCATGCAGTTCTCATTTTGTCTGCGTGGGACAACAAGTGATGCAAACTTACTGCAAAGGTTGTAGACTCTGTAATGGCCGTCATGTTTGGTGTCCAGGAACCTCGCCACTTCCTGTGAGCAAAAATCAAAGCTTGGAATTACTTTTTTACTGACATATTGCACTTTGCGGAGCTTCAGCAGCCTGTAAAAGTCTGCATTTTAACGCCTTTTGTCTGTCGATGCCGTTCACACAGAACTAAAGCAAATGGACGAACCTGAAAGCCAGGACTGCAATTTCCCAGCTTTGGCTAAAGCAACAGAGCCGTGGGTATCAAACGTTGTACTTTTTAGTTACTGACCTAATTCTGTTGGTCTGATAGAGTACCGATAGACATAAAATCAACTGATACCACATTTGGATACCTTTGTTGCACGTAACGTCACTTCCGGTTGCAGACTCGGCACCTGGCAGATAAACCGGCATATTCATAGCGGACTGCTGCTAGGTAATGTTACAATTTTCCATGCCAACAAAACAAGTATGCCTGATAAAAAGCGCTCAAAAGTATGAATCCACTTTTCTATATGCACTACCTCAATGCTAATTTACATTGGCTTTGCCATACACATGCTGATAAGCATTAGAGATTTCACATGGCAATTTTAACACCTCCAAATTTAGTAATGAAAACTACAACTAAAATGCCTGTTACAATCAAACATCTGGTATGTCATAAGTACAATACTTACAGTACAAACACTTTGTAGGGCTCAATAAAAGACAAGAGAGGCACATTCAACTTAAAAAGGCAAAGACTACTTTCTGACTATGACAAAACACAGAACAAACTGACATGAATGCATACTTGCAAATGAGACTCAGAAGTGTACGAAAGCAAGATATAACTGGACGGTACAGTTACTTTCAGCTCACTGTTAAATGTTAAATAAAATTGTGATTTTATTATTTAAAAAGCATAAGAATAGCGCTGAAGCACCAATTTTGTGGAGACTTTGTGAAAGAGGCTTTGTTTTTATCTAAGGGTGCGTATTTTACGCAACTGGACTGCGCAGATTGTCTTAGAAAATATCTGCCTCCAGTTCATCACATCATGCTCATAGACTTAGATTGGACAGTTCTAGTCTGAGGGGAAGGTGTTGGATCCAATGTATTTATCCTCCAACATAGCGGTATCCCCCAATAATCGCTAAAGTACACTTAGGAATACTTGTTGAGGGTGGAGCAAGACACACTGTCTGTTGAATAATCGATAATGACAAAAGTAGAATTCCAAGTGCGGTTTCTGCAGTGTTTACTGTTTCAGACTGTGCTATGGTGAACTGAATTGGAAAAATATGGTATAATCCACGTTACTACCGTAAATTCCAGACTGTAAGCCGCTACTTTGTTCCTACATTGTGAACCCTGCGGCTTACAAATTCCTCGTTAAACTCACCAAGACATCACCGTGGGGTTATTGAGTCTATTTAACTGATTGGAGAGCTAGCTTCAACAGCTAGTGGGTCCATGACAATGACTTCAGTTTTGTTTGATCAGCCGTTTGGAAACAAAGGTATGCAAATAAACATATTTCTGTGTAAATAACTAATTTCGCAACATATATATCTGCTGCTAATATATGGAAAATATACTTTTTCCCTAAAATTTAGTGGGTGCAGCTGATATACTGGTGCGCTCTATAGTCCGGAAAATAAGGTAGTTTGTGGATTATTTTTGTAACTTTTGCCTTTTTTTGACCATAGAACCATGCTCAGTGGAAATAGGGCGGAACTGTCGTACCTTGATTGGGTTCCTGTAGAAGGACTGCTTCCCAGATGAAGGGAAAGACATGGCAATGACTCGGTCTAAGACGACAAGAGGAAGCGTGAGACAGAACGTCAATCAGCTGCATGCTAAGCTACGTTGGTCCTACCTGTGACATAGGTGAGGTCGAGGTCAAAACCGTCCTTCTGATAGCGCCGCTTGTTCTCTGAGACCTAAAAAAGATGTACACAATGTCCTCTACCTTGCGTCTACTCACTCTATATTTACTCATTCTATGTCTGCTCACTCTTGCTTACCATCCTCCTTGTGACTTTCTCCAACTCTTTCTTCTGGGCCGCAAGCCTGAACAGTCTCACCAGAATTATAATCCTCAAGAAGCGCAGAAAGCTGACCACCCTGGAGGACGAAATGACAACAAAGAAAATATTGACAGACATACTTTAAACAAATATATAAATAAAGCACTTAAAAACGAGAATGTAAGCGAAACTTTAGTTTCAAGACCGGTTGGAGAAATAATATTTTTAGGACAAAAAAAACAAAGAAACTGAGGCGTCTCTCTGTTGTGACTGCATTGCTTTAGGACACTGGTGTAAGTGACAGGAAGAAAAGCTCCAACTCACTTGGGAAAAATCCCTACCTGTTGGTTTGCATACATAAATGTCTAGACCTCACAATCAATAGTTTTTAATATTTGTACCTTGAAAACGAATATTTGAACCTAACCCCCTGGATATGCTATTATTGACATCATTATGCAGTTTTCCAAGGTTCTCCAATAGCTTTCAGCTACTCAGTTACACTTAGTAGTATTGGTTTTACTAAGTATCATTAGTTACGACAAAGAGTGTTTTTAATGTGTTACATACAGAAGGGAATCTTTTATGTACATTATAGATTTATATTTTATATTTTAAAAGCAAAAATGTTGACCACTTCAAAGCATTCATTATTAAATTTGGATTATAATTCATCAATAAATAATAAAAGATTTATTACTTCAAACTATAATGAAAGATTTTAACGTGAAAATATTAAAACTAAATAAATCATTCACAAAGTCAAATCATCACAGGTCACAGTCAAGCAAAATCAAAACAGAGCGTTATTATCTTTGTAAAATACAGGATTTTGGGTACACATCTTTGTTTTGGTGCGGGTATATCTAATGAAGTGTTCAGTGTGTGTATTTCCACTAATGAGGTCATAAACTAAATCAATGGAGTTATTTTGATTGGTGTACCTGGGAATGAGGTTGGCCCCTGACAGGTCAGTGAAGGTGTAGCTTATGGTGACCACCAGTGTGACGACCACAACACAGGCGTCAATGATGTTCAGCTTGGAGCCAAAATACACTTTAAACCTTCCAAATCAGGAGGAGAAAAAAGTTAAATGTCTTTTTAAAAAGTCTCCAATTCCTGTAACATTTAACAGCAGATTCCTGGGGGAGATTTCATTTCCTGCACAACTTCCTCATTGGTAACTTCCTCTTCCACAGCCAATCAGAAGCGCTCATACAGTTCATCTTCTTGACTACGTTACCCTTCCACGTAGAGCCTGAGGAGAACGTCGGCCAGGAAGAAGAAGGAGATGACGAGGGACACCGTCTCCAGAGAGTTTCCAACCCCTCTGCTCCTGGCTGGCAGGGAAATGTCCACGATGACCAGCACGATGTCAACGAGGATCAGTACTACTCCAAATACACTGAGCCAGAATGAAAAGACTTCAATATTACCCTTAGAAATTAGATAGTACTACTTCAAATGTTTCAAAAGACACTGACCGGAATCCAAAGGACATAACAAAGGGAGTAATCTTCTTCCGGATATTGCTGCAAAATGAGAGAAGATCTTCATTTTTAGCATTTTACCATTATAATCTCCAAAGTCAAAAATAATCTGTTCTGTTTAATGTCACACCATTTATTATGAGAAAACAAAATTTCTGAAAATGTCATGTTTTTAATTGTGTTTTTTCATATAATTCAGCTCAATAAAACTATAAAAAAAAATACTTCCTGCAGGTGCTAAAATGATAGATTGTTTTGTGTGTTTTAAACAATAAATACATAATAAAAACATCTGGTAACCTCCCCCTTCACTATTCTTCACTTTTTTATATGTGTCTTTTAACCTTAGTAAATGGTTAATATAATCATGTAAGAAAGTGAAACAAAAGCAGTATGTTTACACTAGTTAAACAACCTCTACTGTATGTAAGGGCTGTGTAGACCTACTGCAAAAACAAGAGTTGAAGATCCTCTATATGACAGCTGATGTTTTCAAGAACAGACTGAAAAAATGTCTGTCAAAGATTATCTAAACAACAAAAGCACACTTCTATTTTTAAAGGTTCTACAGTAAAAGGGTAAGTAAAAGATTGTCTATTTGACAGGACAACTTTGTTGTTATTAAATAACTGACTCAAAAAGAATGTCTGTTGAAAAGCCTCTACAGAACAGAAGCGCACTCCTTTTTTTAAAGGACTTACACATATCAAAAGATCCTATATGACAGGAACACTTTGCTGTTTGTGAGAACCGACTGAAAACATGTCTGACAAAGACTATTTATATTGGAGAAGCACTGCTGTTTTTAAGGACGTACTGCAAAAATGTGAGTCAAAGATCCTACTTATAAGACAACTCGGTTTTTAATAACTGACTAAAAAGTGTTTGTCACAGATTATTCATGAGAGAGAAGCACACTTATATTTTCAAAGGACCCAATGCAAAAATGTGTGTCAAAGATCCTCTATATAACCGGACCAATCTGCTGTTTTTAACAACAGACTCAACTAAGTCTCAAAAAATGATCTAAGGGAGAGAAGCATACAGTAGGTAAGGGATTCATTTGGCCCTATTTCCTGGTTGGAACTCATGTGAGAGGAAACACGGGTCAGTTAATCATTTTGCAAGGCAGTCTACTGAACATTATGTAAAGCACCACTCTACATAGCAACTGACGCTGTAGTCAACGTTGGAATTAAAACTTAAACATTTTGAGATAATCAACACTCTACTGCCGTCTGGCAGTAGTGAAAGGTAGCTAGTGCAACCCCCCCAATTTGTCACGTCTCATGTGTCAGGTAAACTGACGAATGGGGCCATAGGATGTCTTTTTGTTATTTTTTGTGATGTGTAATTTCTATTGTTTAAATGTACAGCAGTGACAATGAATTTCCCCAAGGGGACCAATAAATCTAAATCTAATCTAAATATAAATCCCCTTCCTACTGTACTTGTATTTTTAAAAAGGACCTAATAGCAAAACGTGAGTCAAAGAACCTACACATGACGGGACCATTTTGCTGTTTTTAAAACCCGCCACGCTCCCAACAAATGTCAATTTAAAAGATCTTTTATATGGGAGAAGTATTCTGCTGTTTTTAAGAACAGACCAACAAAAAATGTCCGTCAAAGGTCCTTTATATGACAGGACCATTTAGCTGTTTTTAAAAATGGACTCAGAAAATGTCTGTCAAAAATTCTCTATGAGAGAGAAGCACACTTCGGCACACTACTGCTAAAAACACAAGTCAAAGATCCTCTATATGACAGCAAGACTAAAAAAATGCATGTCGACATTTCTTCATATTGGAGAAGCATGATGTTGTTGTCAAGGACTTACTGCAAAAATGGGTGTCAAAGATCCTCTATATTTGTAATTTCTTATAAATTTGACGGACATCTGGTCTTACTCGCGAGCATTAGCTTACAGCTAGCGATGGCCAATCCTCTGTTTTCTAAGCAAGGGAAAGAAGAAAGTGAGTGTGAAGGACAGTGCTGAGAAAAAGAAGTGGATGTCCCATCCATCCATTTTCTACCCCTTATCCCTTTCGGGGTCGCGGGGGGGTCACTGGAGCCTATCTCAGCTGCATTCGGGCGGAAGGCGGGGTACACCCTGGACAAGTCGCCACCTCATCACAGGGCCAACACATATAGACAGACAACATTCACACACTAGGGCCAATTTAGTGTTGCCAATCAACCTATCCCTAGGTGCATGTCTTTGGTGGTGGGAGGAAGCCGGAGTACCCGGAGGGAACCCACGCAGTCATGGGGAGAACATGCAAACTCCACACAGAAAGATCCCGAGCGCAAGATCGAACCCAGGACCTTCGTATTGTGAGGCAGACGCACTAACCCCTCTGCCTCTGTAGTTGACTTGATGAAGCAGTTGAAGTGTGGCACCACTAGCCTGGATCATACCGACACCAGCCAAGAATATTAAAATAATATCTAAATGACGGACATTTATCCATGAAAATATGGAGAAGCTGCTGAGTCGGCTGAAAGGAGATACCGTGGAAGTCCACTCTCCAAGATGCTGTACATCATAATGGGGACGGCGTGGCGAAATTGGGAGAGTGGCTGTGCCAGCAATCTGAGGGTTACTGGTTCAATACCCACCTTCTACCATCCTAGTCACATCCGTTGTGTCCTTGAACACAACGGATGTTCCTGATGGGCCTGGTTAGCGCCGTGCATGGCAGCTCCCGCCATCAGTGTGTGAATGTGTGTGTGAATGGGTGAATGTGGAAAATAGTGTCAAAGCGCTTTGATTTCCTTAAAAAGGTCGAAAAGCGCTATACAAGTACGACCCATTTACATTATTATTATTGCATTATTTCATAAAACTACTGTAATTGTTCGTGGTACTTTCTATTCTATTGTTTTTCATACAATGTTTCTTATCTAAAAGTTTGTTTTTCTTTTTAAAAAGGCATGTTACAAGTGGAAATGATTCAAGCAACAATTAAATTGATTTAAATTTATTTGAGGTACAAGTGTTTTGAGTTAAGAGCTCCGTCACAGAACCATTTAAACTTGTAAGTTGAGATAATACTGTATAATAAATTGTATGTTGGTATATGAAATATTATATGACATATTGTACTCACTGGTAGATGGTGTCAGGTGCCACTGCATCATCCCTCCCATCATCAATCTCCACTTTAGCATCATCCATCCTTGCAACACTCCTAAAAATCAATAATAAAAGAAGAAAAAAAAAATTCAAAAAGTCCCACATAAAAGGGTTGAAAGATCAAACAGTGCAGTGAAAAAAAGACACAGGCACGAATAAAAAGGTTAATGTTTCCCGTGTGAGGTAAGTGTTCTCACCCATTCACACCTGAATCCGAACCCGGGCTGAAGTGGACCGACATGACTTAAAAAGTAGTTTGCTGTGGACGTCAAGTGTCTACAAGAGCAGCGTGCAAAGATGTATTTACCAAAAAAGTACAAAGTAGCAGCGAAAAAGGAGTACAACGTCACGTAAAGCAGCACAAATGTTAATTATCAGGAATAAGTGGGGGGGAAAATAGAGGAATTAATCAGCATGCGGAATAAAGTGGAATTCTTCTTCCTCCTCCTCGGCTGCTTACCGTTGGCGCTGACATTCGGCACAACAAGCACCGGGAATCAGTCTTGTGACTTCTCACCGAGACAAAGGAAGACGGTTCAAAGGTTAAACGAACGGTTTGTGTTCTCTTCATCCACTCCTCTTTTTTTCTGCAAACGTAGCGGGTTTTTTTTGTCTTTGGGACTTCCTGGATTTTTTTTCTCTGCTCATCTCGTGCAGTAAAAAAAATGGCAGCTCCTCCTCCTCTTCTTTTGCACATCTGGTTCTAATTACTACACAGAAATGTTTTTTAAAACGCTTTAAATTTAACGAAAGTCTTTCATTTTACTGCATTTAGTATAGCCTTGTTTGTTATTACGTATTTGTTTGTTTATTCAAAAGTGGGATATGTTTGTGGCCATCTTCTGATTTACTTATTAGTACATTTGAATATAAGTGGACACACCATGTTTACTTTATTTTAATTTTATTGAGACATCTGGATTAGTGTGACTAAATGTAGACCCACCATTTGTATTTTCATTATTTCAATATCTGTAAATACCCTTTTTTTTTTGTTCTTTTTTCAAATCTAATCAAATTCATTTTATTGTAGTTATTAATTGGCAGGTTCAGATGAATGTGTATAGTAGTGGATCCATCAATTTTAGTTTATTTTTTATTTCAGATCTGGGGAATGGTCAGGGCGCTTAAGTATTTCAAACGTGTCAATTTCCTGGATAAAAGGGAAAAGCAGGGACCAATTATTTTCATTTTATCTGATTGATAAAATCAGTTTTTTCTTCAAATCTGCAAATGTGTCATTAATTATAGTTTGTTTTCATTTGCTTATTTGTGGTAAACAGCATATAGCATCCCCCTCTTTTTGAAGCATATTCTGAATGTTTGCCCTAAATTGAGCATTTTCAAGTATAAAAATAGCTAAATAGACCATATGTATCAATAGACTAATATCAATACTACAGTAGTATTAGCCACTAGATGAGGCCAAACCAATAAGATCATGCTGTTCAGTATTGTTGTTACTGATTGACTCAGCCTCAGGCAGCATTGCTATATCGGATTAAAAGAATATAAAGATCCAGAACCAATTAACAGCGATAAATGAGAGATTACCGCATCTCTCATACTGTCCTACTTTTGTATGAAGAAGTGCATGTAAAATGTCAAATAATAAATGACAGGGTACACATTTTACCACAAAACTAGCCCCTTCCTGCTCCATCACTGATAAAAATATAATGGCAAATTTCATAGGAAATTGTCCCTATGCATCACTATAGTGCCGGGCTGATAAACAGTCCTATTGTGATCGAATCCCGGTTGGTAATACCAAATTTATGTTTTAATTATTTTAAATGTGTTATTTTTGCACAAAAAAATATTGGACGATTTAATTGCCATGTATTTGTTTATGTATGAAATATGCGTCAAATTGATTTCAAGTTTGTATAAAAGTATAAAAATAAAATAAAAATTGGGTCACTTAAATAAAAAAGTGTCAACATTTTTTTGTAGTGTTCAGGCTCAGATTAAAACTCTGCTTAGAAAATTTAGCCATGAGCTAAATGGACACATACATTTAACATAGTGTTGTCAAATGAAATTTAGATAAATGTACTTTTGTACATGTATTAGAATACATAGTTTTTATATCCATTCAGCTTATTTGTTTGCTGATTTGGGGGAAAGTGTTGTCTCGTAATTTTTATTTTACTTGTTTACTTAATAATCTGCAGATAAAGATACATGTGGTGGACCTTTATATCAATTCTATTTCATTATATTTTATATATTTTTTATAAACATGACAAAAATATTGTATACATTTTGAAATAGAAGAGGTTAAAAAAAAAATAGCTGGTTAACAGTGCCAGATAAGTTACATTTCCCCCTAAATTGCTCAGTAATGACTGAACCTATTTTTGTTCAAGACAAATGCCCAGTATGTTGCAATGCTAGATAGTAAAAAACAAAAAGGCTGGGGTTCAGAATTTGGCAAGGTATTTCTTCTAATGTGGACCATGCAGAACAAACCCAACCCTGCCATAAATAAATACTGACAAAATCTTGTTGGGAACAGAACACAGAGTGTGCAGACAACAGGGCAACATTGCAGAAGGAAGGTAGGATATTTACTATTCAGCCCCAAAATATTGTACAGTATTTTTTTACTGTATGTACTTTTTGATCATTTCAGAACTACAGGCATGTTGATGTTTGTATTGTTCAACTTTCTCCTAAGCGAGACTTCATCATCAAACCAGTTCTCAGTAGGTTTAATCTTATTGGTAGATGGATAATATATGTTTCAAAATAAGCTTTTGTGCATGTTTCCTTATTGAAAGGGATGTGGTCCAGAGGTACCAGCTCTAAAACGGAGCATCAAGAAACTGGAAAACAAACTCCTCATCGGAGCTTGGCAGGTGGAATACTTGCAGAGGCACAGATACTTCCGTCCAATTACACCCGTAAATGTGTCAACTTCCGCTCCACACACGGATTCAAACGACAACAACAGCAGCGTGGGTGCGTTGGACAGCTCTAACATGACAACACTTCCACCAGCAGGAAGCTTGATCGTCCATGACAGAGGTACAAAACACTCTAAGGCAGAGATCTTCAACTTAACCGTTTTGGGGGCCACATTTCCAGTAAGCTACGGATCGGGGGGGCGGACTTCTCCTTTCACTATTGATCTCATTTTGTATGCTCTGGAGAACCATAGTTATTTAGATTTTAGTCTATTTATTTTGTCAGAGTTAAAAGAGCGATCTGCTGTTTTTAAGGACCGTCTGCAGAAAAGCTAGTCAAAGATCATCTCTATGACAGCGCTTTAGCGTTCAAGAATATGCTGCAAAAATGCGAGTCTCTCGCAAGTTTTGAACTGAACTCGCGGTCCACCAGTTGAATAGCCCAAATGATGAAAAAGAAAGGACTAAATTAGAACGTTAAGAAACACCACTAGTATAACTAAAAAAGTTGACCTGACTGCATCTGAAGTGAACAAGCTACAGCAACACCTTAGTTGCAAAAATCAAATTACGAAAAAAAAGGAGAGGACTTAAAACGGTGTCTTGAGGAACGCCTAAAATATGTAAATCAAAAGTTTAAATCCCAGTGTTTTTTGTTTGCTAACAAGGTTAAAATGTCAATGCAAGATCCGCCAATGGGTTAAATGTGGTTCAAGTTCCTCTATACAACAGAAGCACTCTAGTGTGAATTTGCTGTAAAAATGTTTCTTTCCCAAATTTTGAACTGAACCTGGGGGCCGTTATGGTATCATTCCCATGCCTGATTTGGCCCTGAAGCCACTACTTGAATAGCCCTGCTGTAATGACTCAAAAACCAGATATCAATATTAATCAGAATATGTCATGTTTTTAGACTGTTCCGAGCTGTTTGACAGAATAAAACCACCAAGTGGTTTTTACCGAATCAGGCCCAAATCACACCAGGAGCCATTCTTGGTCTACTGTGATATGGATGACGGAGGAGGATGGACGGTTTTCCAGAGACGGCGCCATGGAAAAGTTGACTTTGACAGGTTTTAAAAGAACTACGAGCATCATGATACTATAGCAAAATTTACAATAATGTGTTCTCCAGAGACTGGGTGGACTACAGAGACGGATTTGGAGACTTCAAACTATGGAACGACGAGTTCTGGTTGGGAAATGAACACATGCATTCTCTGCTCTCGGAAGGTAAATAATAAAAACTTCATATATGAGCAAAAGTGTTGGAACATCTGGTCATTAGATTGTGGTGTTTGATGGGTCGAGGTCAGGACACCGAACACACAAAGAGGGTCTTTCCCCAAACAGTTCTCACAAAGTAGGAATTGCCTAAAAATAAGATTATGCAGAACTCTGAGGTATTGCTCAAAATCTGTTTGCATAATAATCAAAGATGATAATTTGTGTGTCCAAGGTAAGAACCTGGTGAAGATCGACCTAATGGACTGGGAAGGAAAGAGAAGTCATGCTTTTTATGACAACTTCTATGTCACCAACGAGGCTGTATGTAACACATTTCAACCAAGGCCGTCTCCTGGCATAATTACTCTATGGCTGTGGTTGTTTACAATTTATTTAGCATCTCTAGCACAGATGAATAAATGTTGTATCTTTTGTATGGTATATCAATTTTGTGCAACTTCTAAGACGCTTTAAATTCCCATTTCAGGATCGATATCGCCTTCAGTACGGGATGTACAGTGGCCGAGCTGGGGATGCCCTGGCAGGTGGTGGAGGCATGGTAGAGCAGTGGTCCGCCTGCCTCAGTGGCATGCAGTTCAGCACCAGGGATCAGGTTAGTGTATCGATTCATGTCGTTGTCACAAAGTGATGTTTTTTTCTACTGATGTTTCTACGGTCGTTACCAGGACAATGACCGCTACATTCAGGGCAACTGTGCACAGGAGAATAATGCTGGTTGGTGGTACAACAGGTGAGACCCTATTAATACACTATTTAGTGGCTTGATACTCAACTGCAGAAACTTCCATCTATTATATTGTATTATTGGGGAATCTTTTCTTTGTAGCAATCAGTCATTTTATGCTATTTGGGTTAAAAAGAAGGCATCTACTTGAGGAACTGTAGTCCTAAAGGTTCACTATTGATTTGTACTAACCTGCACAATTCTAGAGTAAACCCTCAAAATGTTGCTTCTCAAGCATTTATTGTTCACAGAATGTTGTATTGACAAATTGTTGTTTTCTAATCCACAGATGTCACGTCGCCAACCTGAACGGGAAGTTCTACCGCAGAGGGAAGTATAAGGGTCAATATGACAATGGCGTGGTGTGGGGCACATGGAGGGGTCTTTGGTATTCGCTGAGACACACAACCATGAAGGTGCGCCCTCTGCTTTTCCTGGACGCCATGGGCAGCGGCGGCGGGGACGTTTAAATACGCAAAGCATCACATGCCATTCACCTTGGAGACAGACTACTGTTTTTATAACTCTTTGTTGAAATAATCACTTATTACCAAAATGTAATGTAACTCATAATAAAAACAAATTGCATCTCATTCACAACTTACGTTTATGCCTTCAAAACCTAGTTATAGCAGGGCTTTATTGACGAGAAGTGTTCATTGTTACAAAAGAGTGAAAAGAATTACATCAAACTTGACACAATTACAAATTAATGATCTGAATTAAAAAAAAAACTAAACGTGTTACTTTCTTTCTTGCAAGAGTGACACTACCATGATTTCATATATCTAAAATAGGACCAGAATCAGAAAGAATAAGTCCTTACATTTAGGGAGTGTCTATTTTTGTCTTTTTAGTAACATCCATTTAAAATAAAATATCAAGCTTTTTTTTATAGATTCTACCAAATAGTACAGTACTTACTATAAAATCCTGAGAACAGATAATCACAGATATAAGAGACAACATTAATTTCCACCACCTTTGTGTGCTGAGGACAGGTCGAGGTCCGTCATCCTCTTCTCTGTCTCACTCAGCCTGTAGGCAGTGCGTTCAGCGCTGGTGTAGGCTCCAGCCCCAGGCAGCGAGTGGCACTGGTCTTTCCTGTGCTCTGATGACGACACACTGAAGGTGGAGCTGCGTTGACGCCCTTTGGCTCCAGAGCAGGACTGAGCCTCCTTCAGTTTTCTGGCCAGCATGTTCCTCTGTATAGGTGACGGACCACGTCGGTTCCAGTTCTGCTCGGCGCGTTCCACATTGAGATGGTTTGCTCCTTGTGGGCTGACGGGACTTGTGGCTGGACCACCAATTCCTGAGATTCCCATCTGCCTGTCTGTGGTGCCACTGTGGTCCAGATGTTCCTCAGAAGTGTTGGTTCCTGTGTGTTTTACTTCATTAGTATGTGAAGGAATGGAGGTTTCTATCCATGCCTTCCTCTCGTCGCATCCCTGGGCTCTGGAATCGCTCCAATTTGGGGTGCCATGCTCTGGAATTGGGTAAGAGCTAAATGATGACCTCTCTCTTCTCTCTTTGGTCCAAGAGTTTCCTTCAGGGAGAGTCCGAGATCCCACCTGAACAGAAAATAAAAACAATAATGTGCTAAAACAGACATATACTTCAAGTTAAAGGGGCCATATTATGATTTGTTTTTTTCTACATTTAAAAACTTCCTTGTGGTCTACATCAGTGTTTCTGACCCCTTAGGGCCAGGGCCCATTTTTGGGCCAAAATATATTTTCTTCAGTTGTAATACACTTTTCCACCACTTGTGGCAGAAGTTACAATCTCAAACAAACAGAAGAAGTCTGGAGCTTAAGTCACAGAGAACTTTCTTAAGCGCAAGAATTATGACTAAAGTAGTGAAGCTGTATTTTATTTAATAAAAAATATATATATATAATTTATAGTATATAACATTATTATGTATTATTAATTTGGTTAGAATGTATTTATTTTAGCACTGTGTAATGGTATAAACATTTATTTTTCTTCAGCTGTTATGAGTACCTTCTTTTGCAGTATATTTGATTTTGATTTTTTTTAACCAGCCTGACCTAAGCTTTGATAAAAATGTTTGTGATTAACACATATTTGCATATCATTTGACAAGGTTTTAAACTGTATGTAGGTTAAATAGAATGATTGAATATGATTAAAATCAAGAATAAGATTACTAAATCAGTTTTAATGTTACGCGGGCCATGGGACCCTCCGTAGTGGAAAAGTTGGGCAAAAAGGTTAAGGACCCCTGGTCTACATAACATTTAATGGCGGTGCTTTAGTCCAAATGTTGCATAGATTTGGTTTTACAAGACCATCTTCAAGCCGCTTTCTGATTGCCATTTTGTGGGCAGTCTTATTTACGTGCTGAAGCCCTCATCCAGGCCAAGCCCCTTAGATTGCGCCTCATCCTGTCAGCCATGTTGTAGTTATTAGTGCTTAAATATTGAGCCTATACTGACAGATAGAAGTTAGATGTATAGGCTACTTTGTATTCAAAATGGCAACAGCGGAGGATTTTAGCATGCATGTGCATGTACAATCCAGTCTGCCCTACAAAAAGACGATAGAGAAAAAAATTGAACTTTGTGACTACAACGTCAGACAAGAACTGAATAAAAATGGCGGACTCGCACAAAGCTTTTCGGGTAAACTGCTACTATATATGTAGATATCCGCTGGCGTAACAAAGACGAATTATGTCAAAATTGGCGCAAATTAGAGAGACAAGAGTGTTTCATAAATATCTCCGCCATGCCTCCATGGTTTGGATTGACATTTTCAGGAGTTACGGGTAACCCAAATACACAAAAACAGGTGCCAACAGGTAAGAAAAGTTGTTTTTGCATATTATGACTCCTTTAACTTTCATAGCTAACCTGTGTCATGCTCCGCTCTCTGAAGGGTCTGCAGTGTCCTGAAGATGAAATTTGAGGTTTTGCGTCCGTAAAACTGGACGTCCGGCGGAAATTTAGATTCTTATGATAAGCATTTCCCACTAAGCCACTCCTCTCTACCATCTCCACCCAGTCAGCAGTGCGGTTGAGCCACTTGGAGGTGCCACCGCTCGCGTGACTAGAAACTGGGGGACCCAAGACGAGCTCCACCTTGGGGCTCAGTCGGTCCGATGTGATCCTGGACGCCTGCAACGGTAACTCAGAAAAGGAATGGTTGCGTTCCTCCTGTGTCGGAATGACGGAGCCACTCGGTGACGCGGACGTCCCTACCACGGTGTCCTGAACTGGGCTTGAGGACACATGGTAGAGCTGTGTGGCCTCCTTTAATCCCTTCTTCTTCATTTCTTTCAGCTGCTGCTGAGCTAAGCGATAACTGGGAAGACATTGCACATTTTACACCAATACGACAACAAATGTGCTGCAAAATAACGCATGAGTCAAATACGCACCCAAAAATGGGTGGCAACACCTTCTGAGCTGTGGGAGACAACCTCTCTGGATCCTGTGAAGGAGGCATCACCATCGTCTGAGAAAGAGGCCCCATGTCCATCTGGGTCGAACCGACGCCAGCTGGAGGCCCTCGGCTATCGGCAAAGCATGGCCTCTGAAGGCTGTTAGCGCAAATGGAGGCCTCATCTGAGAGTTTTCGCCCGCCAGGGGAATGCATGGAGCCTCTGCGCACAGAGCTGCACGGAGGGGTCCGACACAGTTTCCTCCACACGGTGATGACCACAGTGGCCAGAATGACAGCAAGGCAAAGGGATATACCGGCCACTACCACCATGTGACCACCCAGGGGTGCAACTCCTGCAAGGACCGGGGGGAGTGATGACGACGGAGCCGGAAACACTGCAAGGGAGAAAGGCAGACAACAGTAATTCAGCACAAGTCTGTTTTGCTTTATCTTTAGCTTTTTTGGAAACACAAACTCACACCACATAATCCTACTCAGTGGCCTAGTGGTTAGAGTGTCCGCCCTGAGATCGGTAGGTTGTGAGTTCAAACCCCGGCCGAGTCATACCAAAGACTATAAAAATGGGACCAATTACCTCCCTGCTTGGCACGCAGCATCAAGGGTTACAATTAGGGGTTAAATC
The DNA here is from genome assembly GCF_033978685.3 of Nerophis lumbriciformis. Lineage (NCBI taxonomy): Eukaryota > Metazoa > Chordata > Actinopteri > Syngnathiformes > Syngnathidae > Nerophis > Nerophis lumbriciformis. The sequence goes on along the minus strand of NC_084556.2, from coordinate 16,885,230 downwards.
ACCAAAAATTATTCCCGGGCACGGCCACCTCTGCTGCCCACTGCTCCCCTCACCTCCCACGGGGTGAACAAGGGGATGGGTCAAATGCAGAGGACAAATTTCATCACACCTAGTGTGTAATCATTGGTACTTTAACTTTAACTTAACAGTGTTGGTACCGTACTTGGATTGAACTGCTTCAGTTTCAGAAAGCTTATTTTACTGCTTCCTTTAACCCTATTAGTATGGTTTTAATTTAGGTTTTATATACTGTAAATTTATTATGCAGTGGTTCACTTCTTTACTTAAAACAATCTCACTTAAATGTTTTATGATGGTGACAGTTTGACCCCGGAACAGATTATAGTAGTAAATGGTAAATGGATTATACTTGTATGTGCTTTTCTACCTTCACGGTACTCAAAGCGCTTTGACATTATTATGCGTTTTTTAGAAAACTGCTCTAAAAACACCAGTCAAAGATCCTCTGCAGGACAGGACTGTGTTGCTGTTTTTAAGGACCTACAGCAAAAGCATCCTAGTCAAAGATCCTACATATGAAAGGAGAAATCAGCTGTTTTTAGGGATCTACTGCAAAAAGATTAAGATCTTCTAAAGGACAGGAGCTTGCTGTTTTTAAAAAATATTCTACAAAAACACCAGTTAAAGATCCTCTATATGACAAAAGTGGTCTGCTGTTTTTAGGGGCCTACTGCAAAAATGTGAGTCAAAGATCCAAAGCATAAGTAAGGAGTGCTCTGCTGTTTTTAGACTGCAAAAATGCTAGTCAAAGAGCCTATATGGCAGGAGTAATCTGCTGTTTTTATGAATCTGCTGCAAAAATGGCAATCAAAGATCCTCCTTGAAACAAGAGTGCTCTGCTATTTTTAAGGACCTTGTCTTCTGTTTTTAAGGATCTACTGCAAAAAAGTGAGTCAATGATTCTATATATAATAGGAGTGTTCTGCTGTTTTTAAAGGTATACTGCAAAAAAACTTCAGTTAAAGATCGCTGTTTTTAAGGACATACTCAAAACAATAAAGTTCCTTCCAACCCGAAAAGATTAATCTACTAAACACTGGAGTAAAATGTCTAAAGTGAAAATGCTTTATGTACACCAAAAAACATTTTCAGAAATTGTGAACGTAATATTCATGCTCGGCTACTAGTTGGCGATATCACAAACACTACTACACAAATACACATAATACAATAGGATGTACCGGTAATAAAAACATAGATCACAATATAACTAAAGGTACCTCAATTTACGATCTTAATTGGTTCTGTGAGGAGCTCTTCACTCAAAACACTTGTATCTCAAATCAACATCTCCCTATGAAATTAATTGAAATTATTTTAGTTGGTGCTTGACCCCCCCCCCCCCACAAAACAGCACCATTCTAACATGTAACATACCTTTTAGAAAGCAAAATCAAAAACAAAACATTTAGATAACAAATATTGTATAAAACAATACAATAGAACAGTGCTTCTCAAACTGTGGTGGTACACGAGCCCCATCTGGTGGTACGCCAAAAAAGTCTGTAAATATGTACTGTATATGGAGTATCATTGTTGATTAAGTTTGTGCATTGTGTGTAACGTTACAGTGGCCAAAAACATTAAATATACTCACTAAATAAAACCTCTGCCTTGTTTTTAATGAACACTTAGGCCTACTACGCTACTGTATTTTTTGTACTTTACTGTAATGTTGGTCATTATGGTGGTAGTTGGAGAGTCAAGTGTTTTCAGAAGTAGTACTTGGTGACAAAAGTTTAACAACCAGTGCAATACAATGTACTACTAACAACTACAGGTAGTTTTATCAGGGTAATGTAATAATAACGTACAGTATACATGCTCAATCATGTAAATCACCTGTCAATTATAGTAATTCAAAATATTTCAACCAATCAGATTGCGGGGAATTCACACCACGACAAGCAAGCTGATCTAAACGGCATGAGCATTGAGACACTGAAAATTAGCAAGATTGCCGTTTATTTCATAAAAAGGGCTTTTAGGTGTGCATGGGGCACTAGTAATAAGGGTATACAATTTCCGGAGTGATTCCCATCCCATTTCAAAAACAGAAGACAAAACTACGAGGAATGTCTTTGGTGGATCAAAGCTTGCTTGTTTAAGACCACATTTTCAAATAAACGTGAAGTACATCAACAAGCACAATGCTGTTTGGTCAAAGGTTAGCTCAGCAATTGGGAAAGACATATATGCTAATTTGTCTGAAATTCGAGCCACTTTTGACGAAAGTGTGAAACATAACAACAGTAACCAAGGGGGCGTGGCTTAATCTGAAGCGTCCATTTACCTTGGAGAGTCGACTTCTATGCTATCTCCTTCCGGCTGCTTCTCCGTCAAACACACCATCAGCAACGTTTCCATATTTTGTTGGACAAATGTCCGACGTTTAAATGTTATTTAAACATTCTTGGCTGGCGTTAGACTCATTTTGCCTCAGTATGGTACAGACTAGCAGTGATACTCTTCAATTGCTTTGCCAAGTTGGCGACACTCTAGGTCATGTTCTTGATGATTTTTTTCTTTAATTCAACAAATATCATCTACTTCTTCTCAGCACTGTCCATCACACTCACTTCCTTCCTTCCAATGCTTGGAAAAACAAAGGTATGTCCATCTCTAGCTATAAGCTAATGCTAGCGAGTGAGACCGGACGTTTTAGTCGGATCTTACGGGGTTAAGTCAGGCATTTGCTACACTAACGGCTATGGTGTTTGTAAGTCACATTTTTGCTCGCAACTTAAAGCATAAAAATTTGCAGCAAATTGACAGCTCTTATCTCAAAACACTTCAATTTCCATTATTTCTTACTGCATGTTGGAAATTGTTTTGATAACTGAACAAAGGTGGTTTTGTGTTCAATCTTTAAGGTTCCTTTGCAGTGTTTTTTTAGTTCCACTGCCTCAAAGAGCATTTGAAATGCATCTACTAGACTGGATTGGGTTTTGACCTTTTTACAATATCAAAACTATCACAATGGCAACTTTAGATTTTTAATTAGATGAAACACAGACAGTGAAGTGCAAAGTGGAAAACAGACTGACCTGCACAGTTTTCCAAGGAGCAGATGGACTGTTCCTTTACCATGCCCGTGCATCGCTTGCCTTCCACGCCAGAGGGCAGCAAACACTCTCGCACACGTTCCCTGACCCCTTCTCCACAGCTCACACTGCATACAGTCCACTGATTCCATGGCCCCCAAGACTCTTTACCAGAAAGCATGACCAAAATGTGCCAAAAAGCAAATTTGAAACATAATAATTAGGGGTATAACGATTCATCAATGAATCGATTTATATTCCTAAATTTCAACTATATCGATCTGGTTTGCGCAAGTTTGCCTTCCGAAAGATAGGTATCGATCTGAGCTCGTTTTAAAAGGGAATCGATTGATTTTATCGCTACTAGAAAAAGGAAAACAGTGGGTTTAAGAACGGCAGACTTATATAAAGTTCAGCGCTGGTATACATATAATGAAGATGTTAAACGTTAAGTCCATTTTCCCGCCTGTGGCCTCATCAAAACAAAGGTGGCAGATAACTACCGTGGTCGAGGAAGGTCATGACAAAAGCAAATGCCACAAGACAATAGTGTAGTACCTGTGATATGCACGTGTGTGCCTTCAAGAGGTGGTGTTGTTGTGTGTGACGTGTGCGAAAGTGGCAGAGTGAACGGAGTCGCGATAGAGTTTGGGCGTCTGTCTGTTGAGTGTCTAAACGTGAGTTGTGGCGAACAGCAGTTTTTATTTACGTGCGTTTTGACTCCCTGAGTTTGTTACCGCTTGTTAATCAAGCGTCTGAGAGTGTTTCTCCTTACCACAGCGGGGCACTACAATACCATAACTTTCAGCTACAGCACGATTGCAAAAGCCATGGATGAAGTGCTGGCTGTCCAGAGTCGGGACCCGGGGTGGACCGCTAGCCTGTGCATTGGTTGGGGACATCTCTGCGCTGCTGACCCGTCTCCGCTCGGGATGGTTTCCTGCTGGCCCCACTATGGACTGGACTCTCACTATTATGTTGGATCCACTATGGGCTGGACTTTCGTTGATATGTTGGATCCACTATGGACTGGACTTTCACAATATTATGTCAGACCCACTCGACATCCATTGCTTTTGGTCTCCCCTAGATGGGGGGGTTACCCACATATATCTCCAAGGTTTCTCATAGTCATTCACATCGACGTCCCACTGGGGTGAGTTTTTCCTTGCCCTTATGTGGGCTCTGTACAGAGTATGTCGTTGTGGCTTGTGCAGCTCTTTGAGACACTTGTGATTTAAGGCTATATAAATAAACATTGATTGATTGATTGATTGATTGATTGATAACAAATACAAACTATACAACCCAATGATAAACCACAAAAGAAGCAACAGACAAAACAGAAGTGATAGCAGAGCAAGTTACGGCGACGCACCAACTTCCGGAACACAAGGAGAAGTCATTTTATCAAAATACAAGAGATGGTTGAAAAAAAAAAAAAATATATATATATATATATATATATATATATATATATATATATATATATATATATATATATATATATATATATATATACATGTTTTTATATATATATATATATATATATATATATATATATATATATATATATAAAAACACAAAAAAACAGATGGTTAAAGGAGTTTATGTAAATTAGGACGCGAGCGGCCAACACCATCAGCAGGGATGAGGGGGCATATTTGTTTTTGCACACCTGGGATGCTGTTCTTAAAGGGCGACGCCAGGGCAGAGAAAAGATACTGTATGGCCGGGTCGAGGAAATTTATTTAGCAGGTAAATCTACTGTTAAAATGTTGGTGACTGTAGTTTTAGTGAAAATGTCTTGAATATTGAAATTGTGAGCCGAAAAGGTTTTCTCTTGTAAATTCAACCTAATGTGTTGGTTGCACTTTATTCAAATAAGATGTGAATGCATCGGCCATTAATTGTTATTTACTTGCTTGTTTGAAGCCATAATTCATTTATACATAATTCCCTTACAAGAAATAAAAATGAATATAGGACACAGTGTCCAGTATCCACTAGTTATTTCACAGTCACGCTGCTTTTTTTTGTTGCTAAAAACTTACTGAATCGACTTCAACTCACTGAATCTTTTCGGACTGTATCGTTCTAAAAATGAAATTGTCCCTGAATCGTATCGGCAACCACAAATATCGAATCGAATCGTTGTTAAAAGGAATCGTTACACCCCTCATAATGATATCAAGATGTGCTAGGTTACCCACCTTCACTCCTGTGCACCACCAGGCAGGTCTGAGCAGGACTTGGAGAGCGGCTGTAGTTAAACACAAAGCGGAAGCAGTACTTACTCCTTCCAGGGTAAAAAACCGAGCAGTTGAATTCTGTCTCATTCTCTCCCTGAGTGAGCCAGTTGAAGGCCAGCGGAAGAGATGATGGCTCCTCCTGCCCGAATTCCATCGCTGCCGTTCCCCCTGCTCCCATCCCGGAGGAGACGGCAACCCCTCTTCCAACGACGGCGTCTTTATACAGCAAAACTTTCCCATTAACGTGAGCGCAAGGTGGCGATACTAGCTTCACACTCACAGCGCCCTCGCAACCGCTCTTGTAGGCATTAGCGTTTTCCACCAGCAGCTTATAGGAGAAGATGTGGGACAGGTAAAGAGGCCCGGAGCTCTTCACCTCCTGCGCGGAGTGTAGGGAGCGTAGGGACACTTGGACAAAGTCTCGCTCCGTGAAAGGGAAGGCACAGGGCAGCTTGATCAATTGGGAACGGAGAGGTTTGATTGGATGTCGTGTGCGGGCTTGCACTTTGTTGATGCCCTTTCGTCCTATCTGGTTGTACTCCATGTAGCTGACCTCTAACAGGAGAGCGGGGTCCAGAGTGGCCGAACAAGGCTGGAAGTATTCATTGGTGGATATTCCAATCTGGAGAGACAAAGAAGAGTGTAACATTTGCATTAAAAACATAGTTTCAGTTTGTTTGTGCTTACCTGAAAAGATCCCGAGTCGTTTGCATCCCGCTCGACAGCCATGTGAAACGTCGGCCACTGCACCTGCAGTTCTGAACTCCACCACCAGGTGCTCTCCAAGCGCCCTGTCGCATTGGAGTGCACCTCCATTGAGGCGCTGGTCTGCCTCAACAGGAAGCGAAAAGTTCCCGCATACAGGAAGCAGGAACAGTTGAACTCCACCCGACCCGCAGACCGGTTGTCAGGGAGAGTCCTGGTCAGGAGGGTGGCGTTGGTGTCCATGTTGATGAGAGACAGGCTCATTTGGCGAATGAGGCTGCTGTTACTTTTTGTGCTGAAGTCCACAAACACGCTGGCGTTGCTAAGGGCAACATGGAAGGAGGGCCAGATGTTGAGCCCCGCCAAAGCTAGACGTGAATGCACACAAATATCAAATGGTTGAGATATGTCTTATTTATTCTATCATTGTGACAATATTTATTCAATTTCTTCAAATTTCTTTAAAAAAAATGATATAGCATTATATTTATGTCCTATTTTTTGACAGTGGTCCTATAAGATTCCATTGTAAGTCCACTCACCTAGTAAGTCAAGATCAACTGAAATGTACGTTGACAGTATATTATTCTGCTCGATGAAACTCACTGATCTTAATAAACACAGCATACTTGTATTTTTAAGGTGATACAGTCAGTGTGACACATACCGTATCCGATGAGCCCCAACAACAAGGAGAGCAGCGAGATGGTCTGTGGCATTCCGATGTTTTGTTTTGCTCTTACGCCGCATGGTCCTCTTCTTCTACCATCCTTGACCTCTACAAATCAGACGTGCATCACAATTTCTATGGTCTCACGTCATCCAAAACAGATAGTAACGAGCAATACAATGTGCGGCCAGAGGGCCTTTGTTGGCCAAGCATCACATTTTAAAACTACAAAAACAATATAAATAATGGGGAATGCTAAAAAAAAGAATGTTTATGCTATTAACGCAAAGCTTTCATGTGTTTTATCTTTAAATTCATATTACTTCTTAAAGGGGCTGTGTGCAACCTTTGTGCAGATGCCTGGAGGGCGCTAAATTTCCAATTGGGCTTGAAAGTAAACACAGCGCATTGTGGGTCTTGCAGGCCCCTGAATAGCTTATTTACATGGCTGAATGCAAGACTATGTGCTGAAGTTGTGTTCTTTTCTTTATAAAGTTCAAAACATGGCGCGAACGTCATTAACTGCCACAATCGCTACCACGATCGCATCAGGGGGGAATAAATTATTTGGTGAATTTTTTTAATTTCCACGGTGAAAAGTATCAATCAAACAATCAATGTTTACCTATATAGCCCTAAATCACGAGTGTCTCAAAGGGCTGCACAAGCCACAACGACGTCCTCGGCTCAGATCCCACATCAGGGCAAGAAAAAACTTGGAACGGAACTATAAATAAAGAGACGGAAAACGGCCTAAATAGCAGCCGTGAGATGATCAAACATCACTTTTAACGCCATCACCTGGTACATGTAGGTGTGTTCACTGCATTTAAAGACTGGTACGTTCAAATCAAAAGCATGTTTTATTCAGTTTCACACGTAGCATTTAGTAAGATGTTAGCGTTAGCCAAGCTAGCTGCGGCCTACAAACAACATACATAATTTTGGAAGAAAAGCATGTTGTCTGTTCACTTTTAGTCATGGGTAAGCACAAAAATGAATGAGTATTATTTTCAGGAGACGTAGCGCAGTGATCAAAGTATTTCAAAGTAATAATTGGCTTGGTTTTTTTTTTCAAGGGAACTTGCTTATGAAATGAGGTTGGGCCCCCTCATTCCATCTCGAACACATAATAGACGAAAGCCGTAGATCACACGTAATTTGAAGGAAGGACAATGAGCCTCAACAGACTTTGCATTCTGAAATTCTTCACCGCTTTAAATACTGACTCCGTATTGGAGATATAGGCAGGTTTGGCCTGAACAGTAGCAGCATCTTACTCAAATCTCTTGTCTATTCAAAGTGCTCATATGGCTCAATTCCATACATTTTACTTATTCTTTTGAGGTAGCGAGCCTTTGGAATAGGGTACAGTTTGTCTCTTGATTTTTTTATTTAATTTTGTACGATCCATTTTAATCCAGTTTGTTGCTCTCGCTTTGCTCACATTACCATCCTTGTTGAACAGTACAGTCAAGTAAACAAAAGCTTTGGCTAACAAAAATGGCTACCTTGGCACCACAACGCATGTGTTGTAAGCATTATAAACCCCCTTTTACGGCTTTCAGCACGTAATGACGTAACTTTGCCTGCGCGTAACACACACACACACACACGCAATAGCTTTGTGTGTTGGTTAGCTAATTACAGCGGTTTGGCTTGCTAACGTTAGCTAACATTGAATTAAAAGTATCAATATAATTTGTAATTGTGAAAAATATAGACACATAAAAAATATATCTGTTTTGGCAAACCACTAATGATAGCATAAGATAGCCGGCGGTGTTCTTAATTATTAAATTTTTTGGTTTTAGAAATTAACTTTGAACAATTTACAACAGCCATTTAACATTTTGCATTGTTTTAGCCCCAGGGTCAGCAACACGCGGCTCTAGAACCACATGCAGCTCTTTAGCGGCGCCCTGGTGGCTCCATGGAGCTTTTTCAAAAATGTATGGAAATGGAAAAAAAATGCGGTGAAAAATATGTTTTTTGTTGTAATATGGTTTCTGTATGAGGACAAACATGACACAAACCTTCCTAATTGTTAGAAAGCCCACTGTTTAATGTTTGTGTTTATGCTTCACTGATGAGAGTATTTGGCGAGCGCCGTTTTGTCCTACTAATTTTAGCGCCCCTTCAACTCACCATTGTGTGGACTGTGACTCAACAGGTTGTTTACATGTACAACTTTCTCCGATGCTGCCACAGGAAGACGTGTTTTATGCCACTCCTTCTTTGTCTCATTTTGTCCACCAAACGTTTTATGCTGTGCGTGAATGCACAAAGGTGAGCTCTGTTGATGCTATTGTTTTGTGCTGAGTGCTAATCAGGCATATTTGGTCACTGCATGACTGCAAGCTAATCGATGCTAGGCTAGCTGTATGTACATATTGCATCATTATGCCTCATTTGTAGCTATATTTGAGCGAATTTAATTTCCTTTACTTATGTGTATTTAGTTAATTTTCCATGTTTCATGACACATTATCTGTATGTTATATTGGCTGCATTTGTGATAGTTGTTTGTGTGCCATACTGTTACAGACCACAGCAAACGTTACCCAGCTTGCAAATATTGTAATACATCCATTAGAAGAAGACAGCCTGTCGTTTCCTTTAACTTGGACACACACATCTATATTGGCCATTCTAAGACAGTATTTTCATTTATCTCACCCTCTGAGAAGTTTTACTAATGTTTTTCAATGTTGTAAAAATGTGTAGAATAAATATTACATTTCAACATTTCTGTCAACGAAGATTGGCTTCAGCCTGCGACACATGGTCATTTTGATAGTAGGCTAATATAGCTAATTAGCCACTTACATCATGTTTTGCCATCATTATGACACAAGTATTTTAATTTTTTTGTATTTGTGGTACAATATGGCTCTTTCAACATTTTGGGTTGCCGACCCCTGTTTTAGCCTATAATTACAAAAATAAAAAAATAGTTTTTAGTATGCGGCACTCATGGAATTAAATTAGACACACCTGCATTGAGGCAACTAACACTTCACTTACTCGATTAAGTATTTGAATAATTAATCAATCAGAGGAGGATGGCTTGCACTTTGTGGTTGTCCTGCAAATTCCTCGGCATATAAATATGTTATAAACAATTCAAAGGGCTTCCAAAAGTCCTCCTAGAACAATGAAGACTATATACTTGAAAATAGGAGATCACCGCTTAACTCTACTGACATACTTTTTTTTTTTTTTAATTAATTTTCGTTTTTAATGTCATGGGGAGGTACTTTATAGAATTAACAGCTCCACTGAAAAGGACATTATTATTATTATTACCAATATTAAATCTCACTGAGACTAATTTTTGCCAAATGTGTATTAGTTGTTGATTTGGGCTATTTTTGTTAAAGAAAAGGAGGTTAACTAATTAAGGTATATCCTCATAAAGCCTTCCTTTAAAATCAAAAAATGTCGTGCACGCGCAAATTAGTAAAACTTGACGTTAGTTTAACAAAATGTTGAAACAATTGGTACTTACGTCTCTTGATTCATTACAGCAACATTCATCCACTTTTCTCGGTGTTTTTGGTCCATTTTGAGAGGATTTTCACTTAAAAAAAAGTTTTTCTTTATCCTTCAAAAGTATCTCGTGCATGGAGGTGCTCCCTCCCACACACGCACACGCAGTGTCGCGCGCTGCTGTTGTGCGTGTGAGTGACAACAATGACGTCATTTAATGCTATTGTATTAGTTTGTTGGTTTTTATGCCTCTTTTCTAATTGTTTTGTTGCCTATTGTTATTTTACTCCTTGTGTTATTTACTTCCCTGACTTTAGAAAAAAAAACTACAACTGTGAGGTGACAACCACAACACATCTCTCCTGGCACAGTAAGAGTCTTTGCCAAGTAGGAAGTTGAGAAATCATTCGAAGGTGTAGAACAGAGGCTGGCAACCCAAAATGTTGAAAGAGCCATATTGGACCAAAAATACAAAAATCTAATCTGTCTGGAGCCGCAAAAAATAAAAATCTGTATATAAGTCTTATAATGAAGGCAAAATATGACGTAAGTGTCTATATTAGCTATCATAGCCTACTATCAAAATGACCATGTGTCGCAGGCTGACGCAAATCTTCGTTGACAGAAGTGTTGAAATTTAATATTTATTCTACACATTTTTTACAACATTAGAAACCATTAGTAAATCAGAGGCTACTCAGAAGGTGAGATAACTCCTGGAAATTATTGACTTTTAATGGCCAAAGGTATAGATGTGTGTGTCCAAGTTAAAGCTGTCTTCTTTTAATAGATTTATTACAATCTTTGGCAAGCTAGGTAATGTTTGCTGTGGTCTAGAACAACATGGCACACAAACAACTATTTGAAATGTAGCCAATATTACACCCAGATAATGTGTCATGAGACATCCATCCATCCATCCATCCATCTTCTTCCGCTTATCCGAGGTCGGCTCGCGGGGGCAGCAGCCTAAGTAGGGAAGCCCAGACTTCCCTCTCTCCGGCCACTTCGTTCAGCTCCTCCCAGGGGATCCCGAGGCGTTCCTGGGTCTTCCCTGTGGCCTCCTACCGGTCGGACGTGCCCGAAACACCTCCCTAGGGAGGCGTTCGGGTGGCATCCTGACCAGATGCCCAAACCACCTCATCTGGCTCCTCTCGATGTGAAGGAGCAGCGGCTTTAGTTTGAGCTCCTCCCGGATGACAGAGCTTCTCACCCTATCTCTAAGGGAGAGCCCCGCCACCCGGCGGAGGAAACTAATTTCGGCCGCTTGTACCCGTGATCGTGTCCTTTCGGTCAGACTCATAACCCAAAGCTCATGACCATAGGTGAGGATGGGAATGTAGATCGACCGGTAAATTGAGAGCTTTGCCTTCCGGCTCAGCTCCTTCGTCACCAGAACGGATGGATACAGCGTCCGCATTACTGAAGACACTGCACCGATCTGCCTGTCGATCTCACGAGCCACTCTTCATGAGACATGCAAAACTAAATTATATAAAAAGAGGATAAAAGTAAAGGATATTAAATGAGCTCAAATATACCTACAAATGAGGCATAATGATGCAATATGTACATACAGATAGTTTAAATAGCATGTTAGCGGTGATTAGCTTGTGCATTCATGCACAGCATGAAAATGTTGGTGGACAAAACGAGACAAAGGAGGAGTGGAAGATTTTACAAGTAAACCAACTGTTGTGTCACAGTCCACACTAGCATCTATCTATGTCTTGACAAAAAAATAATGATTTGTGTGTTGTTTGGGAACAGTTGATAATGGTTATGTGCAGTAAAACTTTTCATGAACTCAACTCACCTTAATGTGTGTTCCTACATTTGTGTTGGACGTCTTAGATGAAGAGAGCAGTTAAGGGTTTGGTTTACAAAGTAAACAACTAAAAACTAAGGTTTTGGGCATTGTTTTCTCTAAACACAGACACATTTGTCTAAATATGACCAAGGACACGCATTATTGTGGGTTTCCTGGACGTAGTCTTTATCACTCAAGGAAAAATCTAATCTGCGGGAGACAATCTCTCTGCCATTGTCAAGTATGTTTCTTTTTTAGTTTTTCAGGAAAAGCTACTCGTTAAAAATGTAGCTAAGCTACCGCCAAGCTGCTGGAAAATGTAGTTAAGCTGTAGCTTGTTACTGCCCATCACTGCTAGCATTTTAAACATTTTCAGGTACAGACATCAGAGTAATGTATTTTGGTTATTGACGCATGTTACAGTTAGCAAAAGCTTGTTTAGCTAATTTAGCAGGTATACACCTCAGTGTCATATACTTTCGTATTTACCTAATGCTAACTGTAAGAATGCTATTGTTAGCATAGTACTGTTAGCTTGCTAGCTTTTTTTTTTTTTTTAGCTCATATTCTTGTTACCTGACGCTATCTGGCCAGCATGCTAAATGTTAAGTGTTTTAGTTCAGCTTCAGATCTTCAGCATTCACCTGAAATGTTTACCGAAGTTGCATCTTCTACTTCTTTGAAAAAAAATCTATATATTGTACAGATTTTGAAGGTGAGTACTACAACAGTGGCCTGTGCATCCTTTGATTTGTCAGTCTGTGGCCCTCAGTGGAAAAAGTTTGGGCACCCTTGGTCTTCGGCATTTGCAGAATTACACACACAAACGCACTCTTAACTGTAGAACGATCCAAATAGCATTATTGCATTACTTTGCTGAGCTAGTACAATAAAATGCAACACTAAACAATGTCCTTGTGAGGAAATCCGTCAATTTGGTTCAAAAACAGGTCTATTTTGCCTATAAATTGTTTACACTACAGTTAATGTTCAATTAAGCCCCATTAGGATGACTTGCCTTGTCTCATTTTAGCTCGCAATTGAGTTAATTAAAATGAGTGAACCACGTGGCAGGTTCATCGAATCAAAGAGTGATCCACAGTAAAGATGTCCGATAATGGCTTTTTTGTTGATATCCGATATTCCGATATTGTGAAACTCTTAATTACAGATTCCGATACCAACCGATATCGATATATACCCTCGTGAAATTAAAACCTTATTATGCCTAATTTTGTTGTGATGCCCCGCTGGATGCATTAAACAATGTAACAAGGTTTTCCAAAATAAATCAACTCAAGTTATGGAAAAAAATGCCAACATGGCACTGCCATATTTAATATTGAAGTCACAAAGTGCATTATTTTTTTTAACATGCCTCAAAACAGCAGCTTGGAGTTTGGGACATGCTCTCCCTGAGAGAGCATGAGGAGGTTGAGGTGGGCGGGGTTGGGGGGCTGAAGTGGGGGGGGGTAGGGGATAGCGGGGGGTGTATATTGTAGCGTCCCGGAAGAGTTAGTGCTGCAAGGGGTTTGTCATTCTTGTTTGGTGTGGGTTCACAGTGTGGCGCATATTTGTAACAGTGCTAAAGTTGTTTATACGGCCACCCTCAGTGAGACCTGTATGTCTGTTGACCATGTATGAATTGCATTCCTTTGTGTGTGCAATAAGCCGTAAATATTATGTGACTGGGCCGGCACGCAAAGGCAGTGCCTTTAAGGTTTATTGGCGCTTTGTACTTCTCCCTACGTCTGTGTACACAGCGGCGTTTTAAAAAGTCATAAGTTTTACTTTTTGAAACCGATACCGATAATTTCCGATATTACATTTTAAAGCATTTATCGGCCGATAATATCGGCAGTCCGATATTATCGGACATCTCTAGTCCACAGACATTTATTTTACCTTCCAAAACGGCAATGCTTGTTCTGAGATGAAGCCTAAAGCAGTCAATACACAAAGACTAAAAGTGGCTTTTATTAACATGATTTTTCACACACATTCCTAGTCCTGATACATTGTGAATATGTATTTATCACAAGTTTATTGCAAACTCCAGGTGGAGGAAAAGGTGTTTTCGACATGATAAAATGAAGAGAGCGCAGTCAATTTCTGATACATTGCTATCTAATAATACATGATTAGGGATGGGTATCTTTCACATTTGAATCAATATGGTTTCATACTCAGCTGTGCTCATTTTCGGTACCTTTCTGTGTTCAAATGTGTTAATAAATGTTAATTGCTATTTTTGTAAATTAAAAACGCAACAACAATCTGTGCTGTCCGGGATCAAACCTGGAACCCTAAAGTTGCTGGCACGGCCGCTCTACCGACCCAGCCACGTCACCCAAATAGTAAGTGTACACTTTGCATGCAGTTGCAATTCAAAGATGTTAGATGGCAGTAATGTATACACTATGTTGTGTTGCCTTGGTCAGGAAGTAGTCTTTGCCATCAAGATGAATGTACCAATGTATTTTTATTTTGTTGAGCCCTACAAAGTGTTTATACTGCAAGTATTGCATGTATTACACACCAGCTATTTGATGTAGTTCTGATTAACAAATTTTAAGGTGTTAAGATCACCATACAAAATTGATAATGCTAATTAGCAGCATGTCTATGGCAAATCCAAAATAAATTAGCATCGAGCTAGTACATTTTGAAAATTCAAACCTTACAATACCTTTAAGGTCCTCCTCCTTACTTTGTTGGCATGGAAAATTGTAACAATACCTAGAGGCAGTTTGGCTGAAGTCGCTCTGAGCGCTGCTTGACTGCTTGTTTCCCGGCCAAGTTTTTGAGTCGTGCCGGGACTGCAACCGGACTTGATGTGACGTGCAACCAAAGGTATCGACATATGGCACCGCTTGAATTAATGTGAATTGGTACCCGGTAATACCGATAGACTTTGGTCGGTACCTATGAAAGTACCGAATTTGGTACCCATCCCTATCCATGATGGAGACAAACAGCTCAAAAGAGGTTCGAGTAGAACCTCAAACCCTCTACCGAATCATCTCGACACAGGTGGCCCATCTTCTCAGCCAGTAGCAACCTGCAGGAGCAGCAATGAAGAGAATAAAGAGAACAAACATATTATATAAAACAAAACAATAACAAAAAAAATACATTGGAACCCTCTGAAGGGTCAAACTGTTTACCATCATCTTAGTGCATAAAAAACACTGTAATAATATGTTAAAACACCTCCTAATTTGAACAAATGACGACGACTGCCTATTTGGCCTATTTAGCAGCTAACGTTAGCGGTTGATTGTGCATAATAAAGACTGTGTTATTTTTGTTTCACGGTTAGCACCTTTTGTTGAGACTGCTGCTTCTTTGGGAATAAGTCTCGCCAAAACTCTCCCCTAAAAAAGCAGAATTGAATCTTTTGCAAGAAAGGAATAAATACTGCAAACAATATTACTCCCCATCGTAAATAACGGAAAATTAATTAATGTGTTCCATCTTAAGTCCATCCATCCATCCATTTTCTACCGCCTGTCCCTTTTGGGGTCGCTGTAAGTCTAAAAACAGTTAATCACTATTACTAAAATGTTAAAACAGAATCCTCACTTTAAAAACAAAGTAAGAAGTTTTGATATGCACTAGGGTTGTACAGTATATCGGTACTAATAAAGTACTAACGAATTAAAAACGGTTTTATACTGCCTATGAAAAATACCGGTACTTTTTTAAACGGACATTACGGCGCACCGTCAACATGTTGTGGCATTGCTGTTAATAAGAAACACGTGGTAGGCAATGCACACGCATGGCGTACTTACAAGCAGACACACTAGATTAGTAATCCATTTTCTACCGCTTGTGCCTCATAATTTTGACAAAATTATACAATGGGAAATGACACAATATGTTACTGCATTTGTCAGCAGCCAAATTAGGAGCCTTTGTTTGCTAACTTACTACTAAAAGAGAAGTTGTCTAGTATGTTCACTATTTTATTTAATGCCAAAATTGTTCTTTGATTGCAATAAGAAACTTATGTTTAATGTGTCATAATATTTCTGTTAAAATAAAGACAATAATGACATTTTTTGTGTTTCCCTTTATTTTGAAATAAATCGAAAAGTACCGAAATATTGGTACAACCCGAGTACCGGTATGTAAAGTAAAATTCCTACCAAAATAGACACAGCAGGGATTTTAGGCTTTTAGCACATTTTAGAAGGCCCACTTTTAGCTCCAACGTGTGGACGGGCCTGCATCAGCCTGCTGACATCACCTAGAGAAGACTGGAGGCAATTTTATATTTCATATCAGTATGTGTTTTGGTAGCATCTTCACTCCGAATCACGATATTTTCACGCGGGATTTAAAGAAATGATCAAATTTGTCCGCCAGATGCATTGTTGCAGGCTGTAGCAATACAACTAAAGAAGTGGTCAGCCTGCATACAATTCCAAATGATGGGAAAATGAGGAAAGTATTGACCTCTACATGCAAATAGATCTGTGCAAAATGGGACGGACCAAGCGAGGGGAGTGTAATTTGCAACGATCATTTTAATGATTCTGACTTCCAAGAATGTGTCAGAACCTGCGGGAAAACAGAAAATTAGAGGGGAAAAAATAAGGAAGCCGATTTATTTTTGTGTCCTCTTCTACTGATGTTTACTTCAAGATGAATGAGAAAATGCTGAAAAGGAGATGGAAAAGCAGGGAAGTCCGTAAAAGGCTATTATTTTTATATTTATTTTTTTGCACATAATGTTAACCATGTCGGTTTGGAAGTAATCATGGACCAGGGTGAACCAAAAATGCAATTAAGTGATCAAAATAATAGTTTTACATGCCTTTATCCACACTATATACGTGGGAAAATAGGATTCAGTTCTGTAGATGACATCACACCAAGAGGGTGCGCCGTATTGAGTCTGCCGATGGAAAGGGGGTGTTC
This sequence comes from Nerophis lumbriciformis, assembly GCF_033978685.3. Classification (NCBI taxonomy): domain Eukaryota; kingdom Metazoa; phylum Chordata; class Actinopteri; order Syngnathiformes; family Syngnathidae; genus Nerophis; species Nerophis lumbriciformis. Next base: position 16,868,307 of record NC_084556.2, on the reverse strand, counting down.
TAAGTTCAGTTATCTGACCCAAAAATGTTTTATATCATAGGAAATGACTGCCAGATTCATTTTCAGGAGCAAAAAATACATAAAGAGACAGTTTGGTCTCTTTATGTTGTACGCTACGGGTCTTTAAAGATACAAACACTCCTGCCACTAGCTATCGAAGGTTAGCAGCTGTCATCTCTTCAAGACTTGTCCATTTTTTGGAAGTGTCGCAAAAGAAGCCCAGGAAATAGCAAAACTCGCTCAGAGTTAATGTTTTGATTCTCGCTGAGCTGAAGTCTAGTGAATTTTTCCGAAAAGTACAACCTTTGACTTGTACATTCGACACTCACCGCTCTTTAGACAGAAGAACTGATAGCCCCAACAGTTTTGCAAACTCCTCTGCTGTTAAAGAACCTTTCTCTGACACCTGCAGATTGAGAAACAGCGTGAGGAGGAGTTCAATGTGCAGCTTGACTCCTTTCCTCATATCTTGTGGCGCTTACATTGTCCAGCGCTGAGGCGATCATTTCCTCTTCGCTGTGAGACTGCAGCTGCACCACCATCACGCCGCTGTCAAACACACGCAGCCTACACACGACACAAGTCTCAAGCTGGAAATGGTTTGAAACTTTTTTGTCAGAGTAAAAAATAGTACAAGACAAACAAAGGGAGCGTTTGGTGCAACATTGTGAGAAGCGACAGGAAGTGAGCAACACTTCCAAAAACAGGAAGCGAGGCAGGAAAAGCCTGGCTGGTTTTCTAACCCTGCTCCTATATTTTGGCAATACACATCCTTTAAGGTACATAGAAATATTTTTAAGTCACCTCAATGGCAGCGACAAGGATTCAAACATCTTGCATGCGTTCAACAAATCCTCCGGGGATAAAAGCTGCAGAAAAGGGGATAATGCAATCTCTATTAGCTTAAACTCTATTAGGTATTTGTCGAGTTGATAGCCTTTTACCTCCATGCCTCGAGCTCTGTTGACCATACAGTAGACCTCTGTGAGTGCCATCATGCCTCCACGCTCCTGAGAAAGTAATGTGATGAATTGAGTAAAGGTCGAGATAAGAGTAGCGTCTCACGCGTACCTCCAGAGGGGCCTGGAGCATATCTCCTAGTTGTTTAGCCAGCTGCAAGTGGTAATGTGTGCCAGAGCCGTGAGTTTCCCTGGTGACAGGGTTGGCGATACCCATGCTCAGCAGGTAGGACTTGAAGCGGATCGTCTATAAAGCAGGAATTAATATACAATTATGGTGCATCTGCATCGTATATGCAACTTCATTGGTTATCTCCAGTTCTAACCTCATCCTCTGTTATGTCCCCTTGTTTGTCTTTTATCTTGTTTGCTATAGATTTGGACAGCTCCACCATCTCTTTGGCCTAAAACGCAGAAACAGAGGCAAGGAAAACACAACATCAAATACACATAAAAAAATACATAATGTATGTTTTCACCTCAAATGCAAGTAAACCTCACACTTATTTTACTTTCTCAAGTAACAACATTACAGTGATAAATACACTACAGAGTAGTCTGTTTACAGCTAGTATAGCAGTGGAGGTACCAGGAAAAAATAGAGTCACAATTTTCAAAAATCAATTCAAAATTTAAAAAAATTGTTTTTTTTAAGAATACATTTTTAAAAAGACGTTCTTTAGACTATCTGTGCGCTTTTTCGCTGTGCGTACACATCATACGTCAGAAGACAAGAGAAGCTTTTCTAACCTGGAACCTGTTTTGGAAGGTTTTTATCAAAAAATCTATACCAAATATACTGCGTGAATCAGTGTGAACCGAGAATCGAGTCGTCACCCCAACAATCAGAATTAAATTGAATTGTGAGTTTTACATTTCACATCCCTTTGTAGTGGTGTAGATTTACTATCCTCTGCAAATGACTCGCTACACAAAGGAAGGCGCAATTCAAAAGTGAAATTCAGGTTTCCCTCAACTAACCGCAGCTTTCCAGTGCCTGCGACACTCATGCAGCTCCAGACCATGTTTGACTGTAAACACAATCATACTGGTACTCACTTGTGTTGTCACATATTCAGTAAATTATGTGAACCATATAGTAATTATCTATTCATGTGAACTGCATTGATATTTATTAATGTATTTGTTGTGTTAAAGATTGAAAAAGGAAGTGAACAATTGTGTTAGAAATTATTTCTAGACGAAAAAGGGGTAGGATAAATAATCTCAGCTTCTTCCTACTCCTTTTTGTATTCTTTTAAAATGTGAAACTGTAAACTTGTCATGTAAACATTGCAACTGTTCGAAACACATTACTGTCATGTTCTGGCAGCTCTGCTGCTGCTTAACTGCTTCTTTTTGCAGTGCCTGGTTTTTGGGTCAAGAGGCAGAGCCACCTTTACCTATACCCATTTCCTCCTGATTACTTGCTTATGGTAGTCCATCGTATCCGATGATGACTTCCACTTCTTCTATTGGTGAGTTTTGAGGTGACTAAAAAGTCCAATACGAGAGCCACATGGTCTATTGCAATAGGGGTATATGAAGTTAGTGTTTGTTGTGGTCTTGGCTGCAGGGCCCATCATCCTCCTCTGGCGTTTCCCTTCCCTCGCTGCGCTTCTCTCCTCCTCAAAATGTTGAAGGCCTGCATGGCAGAGTTGCTTCCAGAGAGTGTGATCTGAGGCAGAGCTTTCCAGCTGTGTGTGCTGTATTCCACAACTCTTGAGAGTTATTTTCAGTTGGTCCTTATATCTCCGCTTTTGGCCTCCTGCAGATCTCTGGCCATGATGAAGTTGACCATATAGCAGTTGTCAGGGAAGTCTATCAACTGGCATTCTGATGGTGTGGCCGGCCCATGACAGTTGGTACTGAAGAAAAGTGGCCTCCATGCTCTTGGTACCAGTTTTACTCAGGACTTCCGTGTGTGGCACACGATCACGCCATGTCAGCCCAAGGATCCGCTGAAGACACTTGATGTGAAAGTTCTCCAGCTGTTGGATGTGGCGGCGATACAGGGTCCAAGCTTCACAGCCATATAAAAGTGTGGAGACACAGATGGCTTGGTACGTATGCTGAGGTCTTTGTTCACATACACCCTCCTTTTGTGTCTATTTTCCGCTTCTACATCCTTTTGTGTGCATTCTTAAGTGTTTTTTCTCACTCCTTTTTGAGTGAGCTTTTTATCTTATTTTTTCTCTGCGTTGGGGTCCTACTCCGGCAGGAGCCGATCAGGACAATCACTACTTACTATTTTTGTTGTTAAAAATAAATACTTACAAGACTATAAACAAGTATTCACAATAATATTAGACAACGACAAACCCCTTAGTAAATCTATATTGCTATTCAAACCGTACACAGACTACTCTAAATTATATCCAACATTCATTTTTGTAGTATGATGGCTGAAATGTGAGGGGTGTCCCTTTTGTGACATGCTGTAATAGACAAATGTAACATTCTTTACCTTTACCATCAGCTTGCTCAGATCCTCAAAGGCCTAAAAATAAACAAATGAATATGTAACTTGCACAAAATAACCATCATTTATTAAAAAAACTAAAGTTACTTGTAAAGTAAGTGCCAATACTTGTTGTTTATAGTGATAATAATAAGAGGAATTCATGTGTGTATATCCTGAACTTTGATGATAGTAGTGGACTAGTGCTTTCCTTTTACAGTACCTCTGAGATGTTTTTGTCCGTTTCTTTCCTCCTCTCCTCTATCTTACGCTCAATGCCAACAATCCCCACTGCGCGCGTCCTTCCTGACTGCATCACAATGCAAAAGGGGAAAGAAAAGGAAACAAGCAGGGAACAAGTTGTTGTCAGTGGTTAAACATGTGCAAAGACATTTTCTGTTAAATTTATATTGATACACATGTCAATAAATATCATATAAATATAAACAAAGTACATAATTGTTGATTAGTGGATGATGGAGTATTACACCAAAAATAATGTCAATCTCAACCAAACTATGCTACAAATGTCAAGAATTGGACAAAAGACTGGCTTGGACAGGAGTAAAAAAAAACAAAAGAACAACTATGCTTAGTTTAAGTCAGTATATACAGGAGAAGCAACACTGCCATCCTGTGGGATATCGCATGAATTGAATGTTGAGCCATATGTGACCACCTTCAGTAGAGTAGGTAGGTTAGGGTAGGGTAGGATAAGATAGGATTTATGTGGTTGATCTCCAAAATGTCCACAAAAAAAAGGATTAAAAAAAAATACATGGTAACAAGATGATGGCATGGGAGCACTGCAGATGCCACGGTGGTGTACAGTATGTGGGTGTTGAAATGCTTTTTGTTATGTTTTGTTGTTTGTCTATGCACGGCGTAATTGTATGTGTGCAATATGTATTATTTAATGCACATGTAAGAGTGTTCTACTTTTGTAGCTGTATGTAGAAATGGCACCTATGAAGTGGCAGCTGGTTGCATCAGCACAGGAACAGACCCATCAAAGCAACTACGAGAACCGACTCCATCCCAGGCTGCCCACTAGCCACTGTCCAGTCTGCACGGATGAGCGAGGCGCTCAACGTTTAGCGCCGCAACCCCACGTCTTTTCTTCCGCATCTCTCCCAGTTTTTCCACGCGGACTACGGTGTGGCAGAGAGACAGCAGCTTGTCTCTCACGCAAACATGGCCGTGACCAAAAAGCTCCCCAAGGCAGCTCCAACAGTTCCCAAAAAAGCACCGAAACGCACTGCTGAAGTAATTAGTAGTGCAATTACCCCTTGTTGCGCAGTCCTGAAAGGGCCCAAACCAAAAGGCAAAAACCACCTCCATCCATCCATTTTCTACCGCTTGTCCCTTTTTGGGGTCGCGGGGGGTGCTGGAGCCTATCTCAGCTGCATTCGGGCGGAAGGCGTGGTACACCATGGACAAGTTGCCACCTCATCACAGGGCCAACACAGATAGACAGACAACATTCACACACTAGGGCCAATTTAGTGTTGCCAATCAACCTATCCCCAGGTGCATGTCTTTGGAGGTGGGAGGAAGCCGGAGTACCCGGAGGGAACCCACGCAGTCACGGGGAGAACATGCAAACTCCACACAGAAAGATTCCGAGCCCGGGATTGAACTCAGGACTACTCAGGACCTTCGTATTGTGAGGCACATGCACTAACCCCTGTATCACCGTGCTGCCAGCAAAAAAAAACCAAAAAACACCTCTAATATTTAATTATACAGTGAACAAATTAAAAGTTCTAACCTGTGAGGCAGTTCCTGTTGAGATGGGTTGAGAAGCAGGAGTGTTTTCCCATCTTTTCTGAGTCATCTCCTCTGTTAGCCTCCTAAAAAACTGTAAATAAATAGCACCATGGCTGTTTACACTGGGAAAATGTTGATGGAAACAGTGTGGGGCTACCTCAATCTGTCCATGTTCTTTAAAGGAGAGCTTGATGTAGGGAAACTTGCTGTGTTGATAGGGACCTTGCTCCTTGTTGGGTGGTGGAGGGTGCAGATGAATAACAATTTTTGCACTGCAACACATGATAGTGAAGTATTCACAATAAGTGCTTGAATGTAGTATACTTCAATAGCAATACCAATTGACTTCGTTTACCTCTTCCCTATTCCTGCAGCCTGTTCTTCAAAAAAGACAATCTGCGACAGTGGCATTGAAATGCAGCATTCCTAAGAAAAGTAACAACATTCAAGAGCAGGTTTATTTGCATGGTACTGCATGTTTACATTGGATTGGTTACTGAACACACAATTCAATCAACATACTTACATGATTTTTGGCGTCCCTCCAAATCAAGTGATGGGTGCTCAATAGGACAATTCCCACGTCCAGTTTAGCCTATAGACATGCAGAAAAACGATTAATAACACGCCATATTTGACTTTAAATCCCTGTTTAACGTGGCTGCCAATGATTGTGTTAAGGCTGATCATTCGGAAAACAGGTAAACTTGACCTTTTCGTCTCCGTCATACAATCTGACCCCTCGTTGTTGTATCACCAACGTCTCGTTCATTTCTAAAAGGCCATTTGACCAGGAAAAGCGATCCATTTTTATGGTATTGAGATCAGATCGTTCCTTTCGAAAAGACACTGGGGCGTCTCATCCTATGTTTACTTCCTGTATGCAGTCTCGAAATGGCCAAGACAGTGCCTGTCGGGAAAAAATATACTATAAAATCCGCACAGAAAATGGGCTTTACGCTTTTCTCACCATAAAGTTATCTTTATACATATTATTCCACAAATTATATTTTATTACTCTTTTTTATATATATATATATATATATATCTGGCGTTCTTGTGAGGTACTCCTGAGAGGTCCTCGCAGTGTTGACGTTACGAGCGCCAGCTGTCACTACAGCTAGCATCGGGGATAACCCAACCGTCGCGTTTTTGTTATTTTTCCTGTTTTTATCCAATTATTTTAACAACCCCGGGTTATGGGTTTCACAAGGGCACCAATAGAACTGAAAGGAAAACCAATATCCCTGACATTGTAGCGCAATTTAACTCATTGTGATCGTTATTGAGGCAGCTAAAGTTAACTAGCTTGTTGTTAGCGATGTGATACACTGTGCAGTCGCATTGTGGCTTCTTTTGGGAAGTCATTGTTCAACTGCAGGAAAGTTTGGCGCGGAAAATTTCTGTAAAGAGACACTATTGACAGATTAAGAACATGCCTTCTACTAGTAGTGCATTCTGGCCAGCAACTTTAGGCCTGACATACTTTAAATCGTCTTGAGATTCTGAAGTTATTGCAAATCACAGTATTAGCTGTACTGTGAATGGTGGACTTACCTGTGTGGTACACTTGCAGACAAAGATAACATTTGTTTCAGCCATCATCATGGACAAAAAGTCATTTGACATCGTCTTGGATGAAATTAGGAAGGTAAGGCTTGATTTGATTGAATTATGTGAAATAAGGGTTTTTAATGTATCACTTTGTTTCAGTGTGTCCTGACTGATCAACGCCTAAAAGCCATTGAGCAGGTTCATGGCTATTTCTCCAGTGAGCAGGTAAGACGGTTTTATAATTGTATGTTACACATGCAAACCTCACTTATTCATAAATTGTCTGCTGAAACATCTGCAGGTGATGGACATATTGAAATACTTCTCATGGGCAGAACCTCAGATTAAAGCAGTAAAAGCTCTTCAGCATGTAAGTTATACATATATTTATTTCACTTGAGTGTTTAGTCCAGTGGTTCTTAACCTTGTTCTTAACCCCACCAGTTTCATATGCGTATTCACCGAACCCTTCTTTAGTGAAAAAAAAAAATATATATATATTTTTCAAATTCATGAAAAAGTTGTATGTTTTTTTACTGGTGCACAAAATGAACCGTGCATGAACATCAGCTTGTTCAAAGAACAAAACCAACACAGTGCATGAACTCACAACAAATTACACACCTTACACACATTACCATGAATTGATTAACGTGGACCCTGACTTAAACATTGCCGGCAGTAAGTCGGACACGTTTCCAGTGAGGGTTGGACTCCGCCAAGGCTGCCCTTTGTCACCGATTCTGTTCATAACTTTTATGGACAGAATTTCTAGGCGTAGTCAAGGCGTTGAGGGGATCCGGTTTGGTGGCTGCAGGATTAGGTCTCTGCTTTTTGCAGATGATGTGGTCCTGATGGCTTCATCTGGCCAGGATCTTCAGCTCTCACTGGATCGGTTCGCAGCTGAGTGTGAAGCGACTGGGATGAGAATCAGCACCTCCAAGTCCGAGTCCATGGTTCTCGCCCGGAAAAGGGTGGAGTGCCATCTCCGGGTTGGGGAGAAGATCTTGCCCCAAGTGGAGGAGTTCAAGTACCTCGGAGTCTTGTTCACGAGTGAGGGAAGAGTGGATCGTGAGATCGACAGGCGGATCGGTGCGGCGTCTTCAGTAATGCGGATGCTGTATCGATCCATTGTGGTGAGGAAGGAGCTGAGCCGGAAGGCAAAGCTCTCAATTTACCGGTCGATCTACGTTCCCATCCTCACCTATGGTCATGAGCTTTGGGTTATGACCGAAAGGACAAGATCACGGGTACAAGCGGCCGAAATGAGTTTCCTCCGCCGGGTGGCGGGGCTCTCCCTTAGAGATAGGGTGAGAAGCTCTGTCATCCGGGGGGAGCTCAAAGTAAAGCCGCTGCTCCTCCACATCGAGAGGAGCCAGATGAGGTGGTTCGGGCATCTGGTCAGGATGCCACCCGAACGCCTTCCTAGGGAGGTGTTTAGGGCACGTCCGACCGGTAGGAGGCCGCGGGGGAGACCCAGGACACGTTGGGAAGACTATGTCTCCCGGCTGGCCTGGGAACGCCTCGGGGTCTCACAGGAAGAGCTGGACGAAGTGGCTGGGGAGAGGGAAGTCTGGGCTTCCCTGCTTAGGCTGCTGCCCCCGCGACCCGACCTCGGATAAGCGGAAGAAGATGGATGGATGGATGGATGGACTGACTTAAACAAGTTGAAAAACTTATTCGGGTGTTACCATTTAGTGGTCAATTGTACGGAATGTGTACCGTGCTGTGTAAACTGTACTGTGTATTCTCTTCCTTTGCAATCTGCTAGTAAAAGTTTCAATCAATCAATCAATCAATCAAAAAACCTGCAAATCAGATGGAAAATTAGAGGGAACATTGTTTGGGGGTATCCATAATACGCTGATAGGGAGAAGTTTTTATTTACACGATAAGTCGGATGTCTCTTTACCTCCGTGGCGGAGGCTCCGCCGAACCCCTGAGGCCGACTCACCGAACCCCTAGGGTTCGATCGAACCCAGGTTATGAACCACTGGTCTAGTCGATAGAAAAGCGCTATATACATCTAATCCATTATTATTATTATGATGAAATAATGTGTCGTCATGTTTTTCCCCCACTGCTTTTAGAAAATGGTCGCAATCCCCACAACAAAAGTGGCAAACATTCTGAATTGCTTCACCTTTTCAAAAGACAGACTGATCGTCTTGGAGCTGATTGCTTTGTGAGTGCACTTTAAAACCTCAATTCACTGGGCGTACTGTAATATCATCCTCTTTGGGTCATTCAGGTGTGAAATTGTTCAGTTTGTTTGTATTCCCTGTAAGCATTTTGTTTTCTTGGCCTTACAGGAACATTTCAGATGCTCAAAATTACCGCCCTGTGGAAGATTTGTTTCGCATTCATTTGTCAGAGAAGAAACGGGCTCGCAGGATCCTGGAACAGGTATTTTTGGCGGCACAAATTTTAGCTCTGGACGATTATGGCTAAAATAATAATCATGAATATAATGATTGATATTGAAATCACGATTAATAACATGGATACTCCCTCATTTGAAAACATGAGTATTTATTTTACCACCAAAACTCATCTTTAAATATAATTTAAAATAACTGGATATACATTCGTAACGAATAAACAACAGGTAAAAAATATATATATATAATAGTAGCAATAGATTTAAATAACAATAGCAATTAAAAAAAAAAAAATTCAGATTTTTTAATTACGATTTCAACTTTTACACTTATTTTACCACGATAGAGTGTGTGCTTTTTGTGTCTTAAATAAAATTTAATAACATTTTGTTTAAAAAAGATGCTAAAATTCTCACATTTATTAGTGCAATACCTCTTCGGACAAATCATAATAAATGTGTACCGGAAACATTATTTTACCAAACAAATGTTCCTTATCCTTACAATGACAGCATTTATGTCACACTTATGTAAATTTCCCTAATATTCTGCGTTTAACAGCGGATTCCGTTTTATTGGCCAATTCTGTGATTTTGCGTAAATAGGGATGATGTTTGATAAGAAATTATCGAGTTCGAGCCTATTATCGAATCCTCTTTTCGAACCGATTCCTTATCGATTCTCTTATCGAGTCCAGATAGGTTGTTGTATATGGAAAAAAAAAACACAATATTTGGTTTAACAAATCACTTCACATTCTCTACTGCTCGCTACTATAGTATTACCATATCTGAGTTATTGTGCAGAAATGTGGGGAAATAACTACAAATGTGCGATACATTCGTTAACCGTGTTACAAAAAAGATCAATTAGACTGATACATAATGTTGGATGTAGAGAACATATAAACACTATTTATTAAGTCAATTTTTAAAGTTCGATGATTTGGTAAAATTGCAAACAGCTAAAATGATGTGGAATTAAATGATGGAATGGATTAAGTAAAGAAGTTAAACATTGTACTGATATGATCCAGTTTAAGAGGTTGTTCAAATGAATAGTGCTTACAAAGTACAAAGAAGAATTATGATAAATACTTTCAACCTTATTGAAAATAAGATATTCTTCATCTCAGTATATTAATAATGACTGAATTAATTAATTACATATTACAAAACTGTTGTATATACTAATTCACAGATATTTTATTATAAAAAGGTCAGTAAATGATGTATATATTTGTAAACGCTATGAAGTGGGAAAGGGGTAGGATTAAGTAAGCTTTACTTCTTCCTACTACTGTAAAGTGAAATGATATGAAACTGTGATGTATTATGATGTGGTTGGATCATGTTTTGTTTAGTTATGTTTTGTTAGTTTTGGACTTCCTTAGTTGTTTTGTGTATTTCGGGGGTTTGTTTTAGTCACCATGGTTACTTATGATTTTCACCTGCCTTGTACGCGCACCTGTTGCTCATCAGAGACTCTATTTAAGCCTGCCTTTTCCGGTCACTCGTCGTGGCTTCATTGTTTGCATTTGCAACAGTTACGTTGGCATTCTGGTTTTCGAGCTCATGATTCCTGTGCTAAAGTTACCTTAGCTTCTAGTATTCCTGTGCTAAGTAAGTTTTTGCTTTAGCTTCTCATGCGAACGGCACGCTTTCCTTTTGTTTCGTTCCTGTCTGTTGTAATGTGTATGATTTATGAGAAATAAATCATCTCCTACCTGCACGCTTTCGTCCGGAGCCGTCAGTTTTGCGTCCTGGGAACGAACTGCAGCACGCTGCACCCCACCGTGACAAATGACTGAGCTACGTGACGTCATTTCTTGTGATGTCTCACGAGGCATTTCTTGTCGGAACTGGATTCGTTTTCAGGAATTCGAATAAAGAACCAACTCTTTTTATTTACTATAGTAGTCTCGATAACGGGTACCGGTTCGCAAAAAGGGATTAGAGTCCGAGGACTTTTCTTTTCTTATCGAACAACCGGGAAAACCGGGTTTGAGCATCATCCCTAGGCGTAAATCATATGACCTTATTTTTTTGTTGAGTTTAGTGATTCTTTGTTAGGCGTGTTAGCGCTGTGTCAAATAAAAAGAAGCAGCCATGGTGAGATCCCAAACTTCTAGTAGATGTGGTCTTGTTTTCACTCGTTCGCTTCTCACCTGTTTCACCGTTACAAGCTCAGGAAACTGCATGCACGTTGCGCGGCCCATTAGTTGTAATTTTTTTACTTTATTAATTTCATGATTGTGACCAGCCAAAATCGAAATTGTGATTCAAATTCAGTTAATTGTCCAGTCCTGACACAGATTGTATCCTTATTCCCCTTTATCACATGGAGATGTTAATTGAAACATTTGCAGTAGACAATATTTTAATGTGTTGTGTTTTAGGTATGTAAAGTTGGTTGCAAGGCGCCTGTAGCCATGATCTCATCCTGCGGTATGATACCAGGAAATCCATACCCAAAAGGAAGACCCAGTCTAGTGGCTGGCACATTTCCGGTCTGTATATGCACTTGTGTGATTCATTTATCATTGTTTCGGATTTTTTTCGATGACTGTTAAAGTTGCAACCTGTATGTGGTTTACTCGTGTTCACAGGGAATCCCCCCAGTTAAAAAAGAAGGAGAGAAGAAAGATGACCCAGCTAGCAGTATGGAGGGGAAAGGGATTGCCTCCCGAATAATTGGACCCTTCAAACCCGTAAGGCTCTATTAGAAATGGGATGGTGATCAATTGTCGCCTGTCTAATGTTTCAGCCTTCAGCTGCTTCATTTTGGTGTTTTCTCTTCCAGTTTCCTTCAAGGTACAACCCACATCGCCCTGTGCCGTACCCCATCCCCCCCTGCAGACCTCACGCTACAATTGCGCCAAGTAAGAAACACCCGAAGACGTGTATTGGAACACAACAGAATTTTTTCAAAAAAATACAGGTTTAAGACAGTATAGTTCTAGAACAGGAGTCGGCAACCTACATTGTCAAAAAAGCCATATTGCCCCATCTTACGCTAAAGAAAAATAGTGGTAGTCTAGATCCGCAAAACATAACGCAGTTTAGTAATGTTTGAGTTTTTATTTTATTTTTATTTTTTTACTTTATCTGTTACAACATACAGAAGAACTGCATAATGTGTACGAATGCCAGCGATTGGTGCTGTTCTGTAGCATGTTCAGGGTTGCCTCCCCTAAACACAGATCACACGCTGTGATCGGCCCCATTTGGGGCCTCATTTTGCATGAATATGCACATGCTAATTAATTAATCAATTAATGAATGACAGGGTGCTTCATATACAATTTATACTCCACGTGCATTCCTAGCCCCTTCCTGCTCTGTCATTGATAAGAATAAAATGGCTAATTTCTCAATGAGTGATCGCTGGTGATTTTAGCACTGCAGTGTGCAGGAAGTGCTTGTTTTGAAAGTGTGTTTTAACTTTACATTCTTTTTTTAAACGCACAGCTTAGCTTACTGCAGAGGTCCAAGAAGCCTACTATCTCTCATGTCTCCGCACACAGCTCGACAGTACCTCCTACTTTTTTCTCGCTTTTCTCACCAGTCAGAACTCAGCATGGACGCACGTTCACTGCCTTAAAATAAGTCGCAAAATTAATGCACATTTCAGGTGCTAAAGTAAAATCTACCATGGAGGCTCGGGTTACCGACCCCTGTTCTGAAATGTACTGTATGCGAGTGTGTGTGAGTGAGACCATGGTGGATATTGACAATATTTGCAACTGCTACTCAGGTGCGTACAACAACGCAGGCCTTGTTTCAGTGGGTGGGGTCATAACGGCCAATGTGGCCCCTCCTCCCTACCGCTCAACCCACAAAGTAGCAGGTATGGTTCCACATAGATGCAACTGTGTGTGAGCAAATGGAAATCTCCAGACGCTTGCTGACTAAGAAGTTGGCATGCTGCTTACTTGCGCTTCTGCGTTTTTAACAATGCAAATTAAGCTCCTTTTTTTTTTTTTTTTTTTTTTTTTTTTTTTTTTACCTTCAGGTGCACTGAATGACCAGAAAATTACAACTTTTGGTACATTTAAGACCTAAACAATGTCCCTTGTTTTTGTGTAATCATAATAAAGTTAAATAAAGCATTCAAGTGGAAAAATGGAGGACTACTATTTAAAGTGCAGCACCACTATTTGAAGAAATATGGTAATTGCACTGCTGTGATGTTTTCTGGTCAGTCAGTGTTGATACTAATTGAATTGAAGTGAGCAATGGGTCTTTGGGTCGCTTAATCTGCAAATAGTTTCAGACTAATGCTATAACCGGTCCTCTTATTGGTGCTTGCAGCTCATGAAGGGAAATGAAACTTGCATCACTTTGATTGCTCACTTGAAATTTAGGGCCTTTGAGGGAGTCACGTAGTCGGACACACAAACACAATCAATTTTCATTGGCCTTCTAAATATCAACAAAGACTGATAAAGCAAACTATAAGATCGTAAGACAAATCCCTCAAAGGTAAAGTTGCACGTGGGGCAGCTCTCTGGCTAGTCCACCTACTTTCTCTTTTTCTTGTTGTTAAACTTACCAAGTGTGATCATGTCTGGCGACAAAAGAATGACAGTCTTCCTGATGTCTTCCCACCGCCAGGCTATACCAAACCAGGCAACCACCAGAACACTACGCCAGGTGTCAACAGTGGGCCGCTGCTAATTCCTCACGGATCTACACCGTCCACCCCCCTCCAACCCCAGGCTTCCCCCGCCCAGCCACCTCCCACAACTCCCATCACACCTGTTTTCCCTGGCATGGTGCCCTCTCACAACACCAATGCCCACTCTTCGTCCCCGGCACCATCTCCATCCGTCATCAGATCAGGTCCTCAGACCCCCACCGGCCACGCCACACCATCCTCCGTCACCAAAGCCCATACGCCCTCAGGAACCCCTTGTGGAACTCCTGTTCCTGGTGCCGGGGGCGTCCCTTCGTCCCCGTTCCGGTCTGTTTCCCGACCAGGCACCCCTTCCACCTCCCGCAGCGGTTCTGATGTCCTGTCTCAGATGAACTCCATGGGATCCACTCAGCAGAGAGCTTTCTCCCAGTCTACCGACCATCAGGCAATAACTCCCTTTCATAGCATAACCCCACAAGCAGGTAAACCCTCTGGCTCTGTGATTCGTAGCTACACCCCCAATGGAACGCCGTCTACCACCCCAGGTATTCCAAGTTGTTCCACCCCAGGCCCTAGCCCCAAACCCTTCCATGCCCATTCTGCCCAGACTCAGGCTGCCGGTGGCCCACGTGGAGTCCTTACGCCTGAACAGCAGCAGCAGCACCGTGCGGCTCTCAGCAGACACACAGGAGGTGGAGGCAGTGGCAGTAACAGCCCCGTGCCTTCTGCTTTCAAAGGGACGTCTCGTTCTGGAACGCCATCTGTGAGCCCTCTGGTGGTACCTGGATCGGCGCAGGCTGCCTTAGCACGTTCTTTAGGGCTGGTACATCCCTCAGGCTCTCAAGTCTCCCTCCCCAGTCCTGTTGCCATCACCGGCCTCCAGGCATTGTCAGCCAGCCCAGGAGCACCTCACTATCCTGGCCTGTCCCCTTACCCCGCTCTGTCTTCCTCCCTTCCTCCGAGCTCCATCCCCTCATCAATATCCGCTATGCCACCTTCGACCAACGTCTCTAACCCCCCGTCAGCTTCCATCTACCCCGGCCTGGCTCCCGGTGCGGCACCTAATGCAACCTCTGCTTTCGGCTTAGGCCTCACGTCCGCTGCCGCTATATTCCCAGGCCTGCCGCCTGGTCCAAGCCCTGCTGCTTACCCAGGTTTGGGTGTTTCAGGAGGCCACGGTGCAGGGAGCCCAGTGTTGCCTTCTTTCATAGGACTACCAGGAGCGGCGCCGTCATCTGTTGCGTCTGTGGCACCACTGCAGGCGGCCGCCGCGGCAGCAGCAGCCGCATCACCGGTTTTACCTGGTTTTGCTTCCGCCTTCAGCTCCAATTTCCAGCCTGGGTATGTCAGAATATTTTCTACTGATAATTGAAGGTACCATATACAGGAGCGGTCTCAAACTAGCAGTCCGCAGGCCCATTGTTTGTGACCCTATACTTAACTTCATAGTTTAGTGTAAGGATAGGATAGACTTTTATTTATCCCACAATGGGGAAATGACATTGTTGCGGTGCAGGTTTTTACGCACAGTAACAGAAGTCAAACATAATGAAAGACAACATTTTTTAAATAAATGCTACATATTGTGCACTTATGTGTATAGATAAAATATTTAAATAAAAACAAAAAACACTAAAAGCTGTAATGCACACCAAAAAAAGGTCACAGTAATCACATAAGTGCGTGCTTAAGTCTTATGGCTGTGGATAGAAAGGACCTGCGGTAGTGCTCTTTCTTGCACTATGGATGTAACAGTCTAATGCTGAAGGAGCTACTCAGGTCCTCCAAAGTGCCGTGCATGGGGTAAGGGCGATTGGATATTATGGATGTCAACTTTGTCAGCATTCTTCTGTCAGCCACCTCCTCAATATTGTCTAGTGGGCAGCCCCTAGGATGTAGTCAGCTCTCTCAATCAGTTTATTAAGTTTGTTCCTGTCTCGTGCACTCTGGCCGGCTAATATTTTATTATTCATCTATTATTACATACAAAATTATCGTCCAAACAAAGTTGATAATACACAACAGCTAAACACAATCAAAAACTATTATCTTTTACGCATTAAAATAATTTTTGCCCTCTGACTTCTCCTCTGTTCAAGGACGTATTCCCTGAATAGTTAAACATGAACAAAATCATATTTAAACAAATAAAATCATAGAAAAATATATAATTTAATATACCTTATAACTCAGGTATAAATCATATCCTGATATTACCCTTAGTGTCGACACCAGCAATTTATGGATCTACCCTCCCTACATGGGTTTGGCAGTGCTGACACACCCACATTTATATTATCCTGTCTCTCTAGACTCTTTTTATTAAATCTATTTGTCAATTTCCTGTTATTATCTGCTTGCTTTCTGCTGTAGCATGGTTCCTTCTAAACTTCTCAAACTTTACTAAGCTCTTTATTCTTGGTGTTGTTTCAAGCTAGCTTTACAGCTAGCTATCTTAATGAGCATGCCTGCTCCTGCTTGGTCTTAATGTGTAACATGTTTAACGCAGTCCTAATACTTGATAATAATACTTAGACTGCATTTATTAGTATCTTATTTGCTGTAATGGAGATTAAAAATCATGAAAATTAAAATCGCCCGATACAGATTTAGGGCCACATCCCTAGCTATAATATTTTTCTATCATTTTGAAAATGTATGAGTTGCAACAAAAGTATGTTTGAATTGTGTTGTCTGAAATCTAGCCTTGATGCTGGAGCTCAGACAATTTAAAAGGGAGTTTAGTAAGCCCTACCATGAACACACAGTTTTGAGGGCCTATAGCTTTAAATTTGTCATATTATGATTTTCCTTCCTACATTTAAAACACTTCCTTGTGGTCTACATAGATTATGTTTTAGAGACCTTCTACAAGCCGCTTTCTGACTGTCTCTTTAGGATGTGTCATTTTGTGGGCGGTATAGCTCGGTTGGTAGAGTGGCCGTGCCAGCAACTTGAGGGTTCCAGGTTCTATCCCCGCTTCCGCCATCCGAGTCACTGCCGTTGTGTCCTTGGGCAAGACACTTTACCCACCTGCTCCCAGTGCCACCCACACTGGTTTAAATGTAACTTAGATATTGGGTTTCACTATGTAAAAGCACTTTGAGTCAGTAGAGAAAATCGCTATTTCAATATAATTCACTTTACTTCATATTTATGCGCGTCCACTTCGACTGCGTCTTGTCCCTGCCAGCCATGTTTTAGTAATTAGCGCTTCCATATCAAGTATACTGACAGATAATACTTTTGAACTATACGCTACTTTGTATTAGAAATGGCAACAGCGGAGGATGCATGTGCATGTATGAGCCAGTCTGTCCCACAACAAGAGGATAGAGAAAATTGAGTTTGTAGGAAGTATAAAGGAAGGCAAGATTATTTTATGAATATCTCTGCCATGCCTCCCTGGTTTAATTTAAAATTTTCGGGACTTATGAGGATCCCAAATACACACAAGCAGGTACCAATAGGTAAAAAAAAGTTGGTTTTGCACAAGAAGGGTCCCTAATGAGCTGTTTTTATCCACCCTGTCTTTAACAGAGTGTGAGTCTCCATTCCAAGAACCAAGTATTGTGCACTGTATCCCCTGTTTACATATACTCTGTAACTCTGCACCCCAACATAATAGATGCCACATATCACATTAAACAATGTAACGTTAGTGAGTGAAACAGGAGTACACCATAGTTAGCAGCACTAGTGTAGCTGTGTGCGATGCACTGCTAAAACTAGTCACATCTTAAAAGCAACATAATGCCAGGTTGGCCTATTTATTGAAGTAAAATGATAAAAGTTACAGCTCCCATGTCTGATGGATAGTGGGCTGACTTTCAGGTTTTACTTTTAAGATGTGCAGCAAAGCCTGTTTTTTCAAAGCATTGTCTGTGAAATGCTGTGCGTATACACCGTTTGGGCTTATCTAGAAGAGGCAAGTCAGAGGCGGTGTCATGTTTGTTTTTTTCTCTTCATGATGTAATGAAAACCCTGAACTTCAACTTAGACAAACTTTAATGATCCACAAGAGAAATTGTTCCACACAGTAGCTCAGTTACAAAGGATGGAAAGGCTAATGCACACAAGGGCACAAAAAGAGGGCGAAAACAAAGGCATACAGTAGACCAAAAATGTACCATAGTAGCAATATATAATATAACATATATGTAATATTTACAGTACATATTATATATACAGTATATAATATATACTGACATATTATATTGTATTTCTATATAATATATACAATATATAACAAATCCCAATTACCATATGTACAATATTACAGATGAATTAAATTATGAAAGAGATGTGAGATTTACAGATAGAGCAGGCTCCAGGGACACGTATTTGTGTTTGGGATGTAACGATAAACAGAATTAATGATAACCGCGGTAAAACTCACGACGGTTGGTATTACCAGTTTAAAGAATTTTTTTCCCGAAAAACAGTGATTGATGAATGCACTTTGATAAACTCGAGGACTGACTGACGCTCGCTCGCGACCTTAAATACTAAGCTTTTAAGGTTAGTCCATATGTCTTATTAATGACGTGTTTGTAAACACTTGCAAGGGGTCAATGGGTGGGGATTATTATTTGGCCAGCTCAAGCTGACTCAGCTGTCAACGAATGAACACCCACTGCCCACAATTAACATGAACTTTTTGCCCCATAAAGAAACGACATACCCCAATCTCAACACATTGCTGCCTGAGCTAACTAAGCTATTCAATTGTGCACATTGAAGCTACAAGCTGTGCTCTCTTGGAGTGATTGTTTTATACTCCAACGAATAAGAGACAAAGGTGTCTTTACGGTGCGGATGGCACAATGCCTGCCAGAAGTAATAAATGATAAACTATTTTATTTGTGACCCACTTTTATTTTAAATAAATCTTAAAGTGCTACAGTAAAAACCAATATTTAAAACAACAACGTCTTAGCCATTTATACAGATTAAATACTAAGACTAAAACACCATCAGTGAAGCATAAGAAACATCCATCCATCCATTTTCTACTGCTTGTCCCTTTCAGGGGCAGAAGGCGGCGTACACCCTGGACAAGTCGCCACCTAAAACATGCAAAATAGTGCTTTTTTTTATTAACAGTGTGTCTACTTTTTCAGCGCATTCAACATTACTACAGTAATGATAACCGTGATCATTTTGGTCACGATAATTGTGATCTGAAATGTTCACATCATTCCCTAATTAGTGTTGTGAAATCATTGGAAAGTGGAAAAAAAAACTTTATTGTCCTTAAGCCAATAGCTTTATGATACAACTAAACTTGTCATGGAAACAGTGACTGTTCGGTCAACTACCTTAAGATTGTTTTTCCAGTATGGAAAATTGCTGTAAAAAAAAGCACACCTACCGTATATCTGCTACTTAGTGCACTCTGCTCTGATTGCAGCATGTGGACTTTGAATCAAACTATTTCAAGCCACACCTTCATGAAATACACAGCCGTGTTTCCCCGAAATCCCCCAACCATTTTAATGTCGTCCACGTCTTCAAAAAGGAGTCCTCTTGATGACCTCCTTGAGCTGGGGAGAAGAAAAATAAAATACATCGAACCATAGTAACCCTGCCGCAACTCTCGCTTCTTCGCCCACTGAATGACGCAAATGCCACAGGGTCTTTTTGTAGACGCGCTAGTTGAGCTAGTCCTGTGGATGTTGTCCCTCACCTTCCTACAGTCCTGGGATTTTTCTAAACACTTTGTGTGTATAAAAAAATGTGTGTATGTTCCCACTGTGTAGCACTGGAGTACACTGCAAGTATGTGTGTTTATTCCAGGTTGAGCAGTGGCCTCCAGCCTCCGGCAGGCGGCGGGTTCCCCGGGTTGCTGTCCTTTACGGGCGTCCCCGGCTTCTCTCCTTCTGCCTCCCCTGCTGCTCTCGGTGGTCTACACAATCCAACAATGCAACCTGGTCTGCTGCAGGTACACACACACACACACACACACACACACACACTACTCTTTAAGTTTGCTAAAAGCTCTGTATGTCCCAGGCTCATCCCACGTCTGCTTTGGAAGGCTTCGCTCCTCAGCCCAACTCTTTCACCAACTACCCAGGCCCAGGAACCCCCTTTCCCCTCCAACCAGGCCTGCACCCCCAGCTGGGTTGGCAGTGAAACCAGCCGTACGTTTCCTCATTGTGCTATAAGATTCCATGTTTTTAAACTCCCTCAGTGACCCTTTATATGAAATATTTTTGCCCCAAATGCAAAAGACTGTGAATTCATCAGCCATGAAATCAGTAAAAAAAAAAGTATATGTGTGTTATTTCTAGATGTACATATTAGTATTAGTTAAGTAGTTCTTCTTAATATTGTCTTGTCTTTTACCGAAGTGAATGATGTAAAAAATGAATTGCCAGTCTACATGATGTCATGTAATGAAATGACCATAATCATGTCTTGTTGCTGAATTAAATGAAATACTGTAATGTACCATCAAACTGACACAAGATGACTTCTGTGCTTGTATTTTTGCAGGCCATTCAATGTGTAACAATTATTTTTATTGGTCAAATACTATTTGCTGCCATTAGTCTCTTACCTCCTGTTACTTTTGTTACACTGTCTTTTGTTTCATTGTCTTTGCCTATGTTTGTATTTTTTTTTTTTCAGTGTGCCAAGCCCGTACCATAAAATGACTCATGCTAGATTAAAATGCCCTCTACAAACCATTAGACTGGAAACGTTTTTTTGCTTTTGGTCAACCAGTCTTGCGATCATATAACATTGATGTATTTATTTGGCTATTTATTTTTACATCATATGATACAATATCACAGCTTTATTTATGGAACCAACAGTGCTACCTTCCTATTCTTATTTTTACTAACTACTGACGGATCATCACGTTACACTCAAGGCTGTGCTTAACACAAACGTCACTGATTGTGTCACGCTTAGGTGATCAGTCATCAAACATATGACTATGAGCCATACGACATCTAACACAGTCATCATGCAAAGGAAATATAAATGTTCCATTTAATTTCCTTGAAGATGTCTTTTTTTATTTATCCATCCATCCATTTTCTAATGCAATTCAGGGATCCAGGAAAGATGGAGCATCACAAGCTATTAAAAATGATCATTGAATGTATTTTTTGTGTAGACCCAACACAAACAAATAATTCAATATTCTATATATACACCAGTCAAAAGATTAAACAACTTCATGTCAATAAATGAGGTGTGTGCAAAACTTAAAACCATTTTTTTGTATAACCTGTATAATTTAATTGATAATACAAAAAATATCAAATGTAACAAATTATATTTGTTGTTAATGTCCTAAAAATTTCTATTATTGAAGTACTGTGTGTTTTTAATTCATAACTATATCTACTGTTTTATATCTGTAAACAGAAAAACACCTTTTAATAGTAAAAAAGTTGAATACAGGCAAAACAATTATTTTTGAGCTGTCTATTGAATGAAAGAAATGGAGGGAAGCTTCTTGTCAGTCATCCACTACCTTTGTCTCTGTGGGTGGAGGCGAGAACGCTAGCCTTCCACACACACACAGAATGTAATGTAAGTTTGCCAACATCCACCGGCATGATATATACAAACAAGGCAGCCTTAAGCTTTCCTCGACTGAAGCCCAGGGGCCCCACCCAGTTTAGGGCAGCATATGGGGTTCACAGGCTTATAGTTTAATCAGTTGTTGCTGTTACTGTATGTTTTTGTTGACAGTTGGTGATGTTTATGTTGAAGTTAATTCATATTTTAATTTCAATATAGGTTAAGGTGGTCTTATATACAAACCTCAAGAAATGTTTTTTTAAAGACAACAAATAATAATTACAAAACCGCAAAACATAGGATTCAGTGACCTCTACAGTAAGTATACCATTGTGGAGGGAGGCGTGGCCTGCGGGCCTGCAGCGGAACGGTGTTGCCAGGACCGGCCTCGAAGACAGGCCAGGTGGGCCTTGTCATCTAATCACCTGTCGCCCTTTATTAGCATCAGCCGGGAGGAGAGGTAGTTGGAGCGGGAGTGAGAGCGTGCCTGACACGGACAAAGGACAATTGCTGGAAAGCAAGCGGCTGAACTATTAAAATAAACCTGTCTTGTAACCCTGATCCGGCTCTTATGGTGATGCTGGGTGGTCCCGAAGGACCCACGGGAGGGCAACCTCCACAACCATTTATTATTATTTGCATAAAATGTGGTCCCCAACCACCGGTCCATGAAGCATTTGCTACCGGCCCGCGGAGAAACTTATATAAAGGACTGCATTTTCTCCGACTTAACTTTAGCCTGTCCCACTAACCAGGGGTGTCAAACTCGTTTTCATTGAGTGTCACAAAAAAAATTATTTGGATTTTACCACTGTTCTTTACAGGAAAAAAATGCCAGCTTAGATGCCAGACTTTTACTGTAAAATATATGGTGGATTTAAAAACAAATTATTATTACTTTTACAACATATTACTGTAAATAGAAATACAGTAGCGCTGTTTAATTTTATTTTGGCAACTCAGCTGCCAGTTTTTTACCATAATAAAATGTGGTACCATAAAGTCATCAACCGTGGATTTTACAGTAAAAAAAAACTGACAGCTCAGTTGACAGAATTTTACTGTAAAAAAAAAAACATTGGTCGTTTGTTTTTCAACTTACAGTAATATGCTGTAAAAAACTCCCTAATGTCATGTCTGTATTATCATGTTTTGTTTTAAGTCATGTTTTGTTTAGTTTCTGTCTTTTCACTTCCTTGTCTGGTCACCATAGCAACCATTAGGTTTCACCTGTCACGTCACGCACCTGTTTCACGTTTTGAGTCACGCACCTGCTTTCACTAATCATGTCCATAGTATTTAAGTTCATTCATTTTCTGTTGTTCGTCCTGACGACCTCAACACATTTATGCTCTGTTCATGCCTGATACTTCTTTTCATGTCAATTCCTCAAGCAACTACTTTGGTCCAAGCCAAGTAAGTTTTTGTTCCATATTTATAGTCTTTTTGGTTTCATAGTTTGTTCTCCGCCATTGTGCGTGTTTTTTGTTTGTACTTTTTTGCTATAGTCTTTTGGTTTTATAGTTTATTCTCCGCCACTGTGCGCGCTTTCATTTATTCCTTTTTTTGATAATAATAAATCATGTACCTTCATTCCCGTCTCGCCCGTGCCAACTTTCCGCTGCATCCCGGAAAAGCAAACACCCAGGACCAAGTCCTGACACCTAAATTTTACAGTACAATCTATTGGTCATTTTCATAGTGTCGAATTTGATGGATAACTTGCTTCGAAATCATAAGTTAAGCAGATATTTAAGTATTTATTTGGATTTTGACCTACAAAGTTAGATAATATAATATTTGTTGCAATATTGGACACTATTTTTTTCCCCTGTCACACTAGAAAAAAAACCCGAATACCTTTAGTAAGAAAATAAGAAGGTAAAGAAAGAAAATATAAGGTATTTTATTGACACATATTAATTCCAGGCTTTTGCGGACCATATAAAATGACGTGGAGGGCCAGATCTGGCCCGCGGGCCTTGAGTTTGACTCCTGTGCACTAGACACACCAATGAGCTTGTTTATAGACGTACAATAAAACTCCTCATAGGAAGTTGCCATTTGTTCTAACTTTGTGACATGATACAATGCACATTAATGAAGATATCAAATATAAAAGTGACAGATTGTAACCAAAGGCTGATTTCCATCTGCATCTCATTGCAAAGAAACAAGCCCATGGCTCCCACTAATTCAGCGTTATAGTGAGTTGTATTTTTCATGCCCGTTATTCTTGCTGTATTTATCTGGCACAAGTGGAAAATCGGTCCCTGAAAATAATGCCGACATTAAACCGGTCTGTGTTGCAAAAAAGGTTGGCGACCACTGCATTAAAGTATTTGCACTTTCTTCCTGTCAGATGGTGAGAGTGTCTCATGTGCAGGGCCGCCTAATGCACAGGCTGGAGCCCAGGGGCCCCCACCTGATCAGGGGCCACCTATTTTGACGGTGGAATGCAATGATTGGTGTTCATGGCTGTCATATACAGACAAGCTCTGCTTCGTGTAGCCATTGTGGAAGAAAAAAAAACGGCTACTTTTTTGAGCGGCGAACCAAGGTCGCCGGGGTGATAGGCGAGCGTGCTGACCACTGAGCTGAAAATACAGGCAGTCTCAGAGATCGCCAGCACTGTTCTTGAAGTGGACTGGCCTCCGCTGTGCATGTGCCTGGAGATTTATTCATGAACAAACATTTTTTTGGGGGGGGGGTATGTCCGGGGCGTGTTGAGGTTTGGGAGGGCCCCATATCCCCCTCAGCCTTCAGGTCCATTTTCCATTTCCATTTACTTTTATTTTATTCAGTCAATTTTACATAAAAAAACAAAAACAACATTAAGATAATTTATGAATGAGAAAGGAGCAGAAAGAAATACAAACTTACAAGTGAAGTGAATTATATTTATATAGCGCTTTTCTCTAGTGACTCAAAGCACTTTTACATAGTGAAACCCAATAGCTAAGTTACATTTAAACCAGTGTGGGTGGCACTGGGAGCAGGTGGGTAAAGTGTCTTGCCCAAGGACACAACAGCAGTGACTAGGATGGAAGCGGGGATCGAACCTGGAACCCCGCGGTTGCTGGCATGACCACTCTACCAACCGAGCTATACCGCCCCACCCGTCATAACATTAGCTATCCAACACAAATGACTCTTAAAAGCCATATTTCTGTTACGTCTTGGCATTGCAGCGGTAGTTGTGACCTCAAGATGCGGAGACTGGAGACAAAGTGCGGGTAAGAATGTCTTTTAATTATCAACAACACAAAGGAACAGTGCAGCAGGGAAGCGCACGGGAAGCACAGGGAAAGCTGTGCAACTTAGCAAGGCAAAAATACATAAGCATAGACATGCCACACAAACAGTTAGCAATGAAACACTTGTGAGGCTGGCTTATAAAGCTCTTTGATTAGCACTGGTGGCAGGTTGGAACATTCATCTCCCGCCAGCGCCCAGGTGCAGCAGGGAAGTGGAACCAAAACAAAACGCTAACCAGGAAATAAACCCCAAAACCCAAACAAGACAAGTGGACCCCGACTTAAACAAGTTTGTTCCACTGTGAAACTAACACCCCTTGTTGAAATGCACCCTTCCATTGTTATTGTTCTAAAGCTTCACTGTTTAAACATCACAGTTTATTTTAGGTTATAATTACTTTCTCTTTTTATAAATCTGTTTTGAATGTTGTTTGGTAGAATTTTTCTATGTGCTTCATATATAATTTTTACAATATTGTATTTAATCAATTCATTATGAATAACTTAGTTTAACTGTTTAAATGTGAGGATTGTAGGTTCCCTGTATCTATTATAAAACATAGCACAAGTTTGAGATGTTTTAACCTTTGTATAATTTATATGTGGCTTCCATGATAAATTTCATCAATCATAACACCCAAAAATGTAATCTATTTCAGTCCTTCTCAAATAGTGGGGCGCGGTGCGATGTGTGACCTTGGGGAACATGCTTTTTTTGCCGTACCAGAATATGATGAAGCGTGTATAGCACTTGGCTTCACAGTATTAAGGGTTGGAATTGGGGGTTAAATCACCAAAAATGATTCCCGGGCGTGGCCACCGCTGCTGCTCACTGCTCCCTCACCTCCCAGGGGGTGAGGGTGATGGGTCAAATGCAGAGGATAATCTCACCACACCTCGTGTGTGTGTGACAATCATTGGTACTTTTTTTATAACCACGGTGGGGGACAAGGAAAGACCGGCGTGTTGTTTACTTTAATGTTAATAAGCTTACAATGTTACGCAGATGTATAGTTATAACAATTTTATAGACAAACGAGAAAATTCCCACGGAAATTTTGATGGGCCTGCTATCTGTGCCCTGGACCTCTGGACGGGGGTCGCCGGAAGCCGCCGTACTTATTAGATGGTGCCGAGTGTCTGAATGCGTGAGTTTTGGGTGTAACTGTACAAAATGAGCCACAGAGCTAGCCTAAAACAGTAGCATGTTTACATAAAAATGCTAACACTTAGCATGTGTGCTAACGATGGCGTGATAACAGTCAGCATGTTTCATATACAAAGTTATATGACTCAAAGGTGTGTGGCTGCGGGAATAGAACAAAAAGTGTAAAATTACCCGGTAGATGAAAAAGTTAGCAAGCTTAAGTTAGCTTGCTAGCATGCTATCGTTTGCATGCTAACAGGTCAAAAATGTCACATACCAAGTTATATGATAAATGGTTGCAAAACTAGCCCAAAAAGTTAGCATGCTAATGTTAGCATGCTAACACTTAACTTGTGTCACATACCAAGTTATACGACTCTAAGGTGTATGGCTGGGGAATTAGAGTAAAAAGTGTCAAAATAACTAAATAACTAAAAAAGTTAGCACGCTAACAGTTAAAAAGGGTCACATACCAAGTTATATGATTGTAGGGTAAACGGTTTCAAAATTTTCTCAAAGAGCTACCATGTTAACGTAAACATGCACACAGTTAGCATGTTGTAAATATCAAGTTGTATGACTGTAAGGTGTATGGCTGCGTAATCGGAAAAAAAAAAAGCGTAAAAATCGCAAAAAAAGTTAGCGTGCTAGCATGCTAAAGTTAGCACACTTACAGTTAACAGCTGTCACATACCAAGCTATATGACTCTAGGGTGAACGGTAAGATAATTAGCTCAAAAAGCTAGCACTTAAATGTTAGCATGCTGGCATGGTAGAGACAGTGTGTGTGTGTGTGTGTGTGTGTGTGTGTGTGTGTGTGTGTGTGTGTGTGTGTGTGTGTGTGTGTGTGTGTGTGTGTGTGTGTGTGTTTTGATTGATTGAGACTTTTATTAGTAGGTTGCACAGTGAAGTACATATTCCGTACAATTGACCACTGAATGGTAACACCCGAATACGTTTTTCAACTTGTTTAAGTCGGGGTCCACTTAAATTGATTCATGATACAGATATATACTATCATCATAATACAGTCATCATAATACAGTCATCACACAAGATAATCATCAGGGTGTATACATTGAATTATTTACATTACTTACAATTCGGGGTGGGTGGGTGGGTGTGTGTGTGTGGGGGGGGTTAGGTTTGGTTGGTATCATCAGTCATCAACAATTGAGAACAGAGAAATGGATATTGGAACAGTTTAGGTCTGACTTGGTAGGATATGTACAGCAAGTAGTGGACATAGAGAGAGAGAGAGAGAGAGATCAGAAGGTATAAGAAAAAGTATCTGCATTTGATTGTTTACATTTGATTATTTACCATCCGGGGAGGGTGTTAGTTTAGGGTTGAAGTTGCCTGGAGGTGTACTTTTAGTGCGGTTTTGAAGGAGGATAGAGATGCCCTTTCTTTTATACCTGTTGGGAGCGCATTCCACATTGATGTGGCATAGAAAGAGAATGAGTTAAGACCTTTGTTAGATCGGAATCTGGGTTTAACGTGCTTAGTGGAGCTCCCCCTGGTGTTGTGGTTATGGCGGTCATTTACGTTAAGGAAGTAGTTTGACATGTACTTCGGTATCAGGGAGGTGTAGCAGATTTTATAGACTAGGCTCAGTGCAAGTTGCTTTACTCTGTCCTCCACCCTGAGCCAGCCCACTTTGGAGAAGTGGGTAGGAGTGAGGTGTGATCTGGGGTGGAGGTCTAGAAGTAATCTGACTAGCTTGTTCTGGGATGTTTGGAGTTTAGATTTGAGGGTTTTGGAGGTGCTAGGGTACCAGGAGGTGCATGCGTAATAGAAAAAGGGTTGAACGAGAGTTCCCGCTAGAATCCTCATGGTGCTTTTGTTGACCAGAGAGGAGATTCTATAGAGAAATCTCGTTCGTTGGTTGACCTTTTTGATTACCTTGGTTGCCATTTTATCACAGGAAAAATTAGCCTCTAGAATGGAACCTAGGTAGGTGACCTCATCTTTCCTGGTGATAGCAATGTCACCCACTTTTATAGTGAAGTCATTGACTTTCTTAAGGTTGATGTGGGACCCAAACAGGATGGATTCCGTTTTACCCAAGTGTATGGATAGCTTGTTGTCAGCGAGCCAGGTGCAAGATCTACAGAGTTCAGCACTGAGGATTTTCTCCACCTGTGACTTGTCCTTGTCTGATACCAGCAAGGCCGAGTCATCCGCAAACAGGAACAATTCACAGTCGCATGCTAATAACAAGTCGTTTATGTATATTAGGAACAGTAAAGGCCCCAATACACTGCCTTGGGGGACTCTACAGCTCACTGAGAGGGGTGGGGGGGACACAGTGCCGTTCACCTCTACCACCTGTTCCCTCCCCTCCAAGTAAGATTGCATCCAGCTCGATGAGGTTTTGTCAAATCCGATTGCTCTGAGCTTATCCAACAGTATAGCGTGGTTAACAGGGTGTGTGTGTGTGTGTGTGTGTGTGTGTGTGTGTGTGGCATGTCTATGCTTATTTGAGCAGCACTAATCTATATTGTTCTTTGAATCTCACTTCCTTCAACATAAAATGAAATATCCACGATTGTCCCACGACACAAAAGTCATTAAGTTAGTTTTGCCAGTATTTAAGGATAACTTATTCACAGCAAACCATATCTTAATGCATTTATTTGCAATCACCTCAAACACATTTTTAACATTTTGTCCTGCCTTTTAAAAGGCATTCAGCAGCATGTCGCCCCATTTGAAATCAAATTGCAGCAAGTGTTTGACTTCATAGTGAAAGGGGTTATAGTCATCTCTCTGGTTTGTTGGTTTGGAACATGCATTTCCTCTATTGTTTGTGGTTAGAGATCATGCACAGCACTTTTTGTAAAAACACTCACAGAGTGTAAGAACATCCCTTGTGCACAGTGGTGGTTTTGTAGATGAGAAAGTACTCTGGGCAAGACCCAATTTCAGTGACACCTCAATTGTTCCATGGAAGTTACAGCTGCAATAACCTTTTAGAGAAATGTTGCTGTAATTTGGCCCTGAATTTTGTTTTGTTGATTTTTTAAAAATTCAGTTTCAGTTTATTTCGAACATGCATACAATACAATGTAATGCATCACATATTGTCAATTGTTTCAATACAGCACGCCCGAAAAGGAGTAGGAAGAAGCAGAGTTTATTTAATACTACCCCCTTTTCATATGATAGCAATTTTATCCCACTTCTTTGTTCTCTGTTTGTAACAAAACAGTGAATAGATAATAAATAATGTACCATAAGTAAGTAAACAAATATTAAATACATAAATAATTATTATCTAAAAAAAAAAGTTCAAGATGTTCATAATAATTGTTCTACTTTGTGAACACTTATAGTTTGAACAGTTTCTTAAACTGAATCATATTGGTGCTTTGGTTCATTTATTTGCCTTATCCATTCCATAATTTAATTCCTCATATAGGTATGCTAAAGGTTTTAAGTGTTCGTGCATACAAATATTTTCAATTAGAAGTTCCTCTGAGGTTATAATTCTCCTTTTTTGTTGTGAAGAATTGTTGTACATTCTTGGGCGGCAGGTTATAGTTTGCTTTGTACATCATTTTAGTTGTTTTCAAATGCACCAAAACGTTAAATTTGTATATTTTTGATTCAATAAATAAAGGGTTTGTATGTTCTCTATATCCAACATTGTGTGTGAATGTGAGTGTGAATGTTGTCTGTCTATCTGTGTTGGCCCTGCGATGAGGTGGCGACTTGTCCAGGGTGTACCCTGCCTTCCGCCCGAATGCAACTGAGATAGGCTCCAGCACCCACCGCGACCCCAAAAAGGGACAAGCGGTAGAAAATGAATGGATGTATGTATTATTCTAATTGATCTTTTTTTATAACACAGTTAGTGAATGAAGTTCACTCAGATATGGTAATACTAGTGAACAGTAGAGAATATGAAGTGATTTTGGGTCCAGAACATGTTTTGCTTTATTCATTATTGACATGTTTCTTGCTACTTTATGTTGTATATTTTTTAAATGAGGTTTCCGCTGCATTTTATCATCTATTATTACACCCAAAAATGCGTTTTCTTTTACCCTTTCAACGTGTACTCCGTCTATTTGTATTTGTGTTTGACTTTCCCTTGTACTGTTACCGAATAGCATTATTTTTGTCACACCATCTTTTTAATTTGTTAATTTCTTATGTTATTATTTGTATTAGCTTCTGTGTGTTCTCTCCTGAACAAAACGCAGTTGAATCATCTAAAAATAATACTAACTTTAAGTCCTTTGTAACTTTACAAATGTTGTTTATATAAAGATTGAACAATTTTGGTCCCAGTATTGATCCCTGAGGTACGCCACAATATATTTTCAGCTCTGTATACGTTTGTTTTCCTATCTTCACATATTGCTTCCTGTTGGTCAAGTAGCTTCTTACCCAGTTCAAGACCAACCCTCTGATTCCATACCCTTCTAATTTGTTTATTAAGATATTGTGATTAGTTGTGTCAAATGCTTTTGTTCAATTAAATCATTTTAAAATTTTCAATGTCAAATATTTGACGGGTTTACGATACACTCGCAGTTACTGGACAATACCCCAAAGCCAAACGGGACACATAAGTCTTTTAAAGTCCTTAAAAACATTTTGGATTTATATTTTTATTTTACTTTTTGCTCAAATGTTTCAATCAACTTGAGCACTAAACAAAAATACCAAGCAAAAATACTTAAATCCCTATTTCAGAAGTCGAGGGACACGCAAGGAAATTCAAATCAGCCAGTGATGGAGGTGCACATGACAGATTGGATGATGGGGGAAGGGGAATGGGACACAAATAGTTCATTCATTTATTTTTGGAAAAACATTTTTTACAGAATGAAAAAATACCTGTATTTTGGTTTTTCAAAATGTTATTATGACTCCTCTTGTTTGGAATTTGTTTTTCTTCTTAATTGTTCGTGATTCATACCGCCATGTGGTGGACAACTAAACCCAGGCCCAGAAAAAAGGACAAGCTTCAGTCTGAGCAGCCGTTTTCCGCCTGGCACTAGTGTTTGACTTGTCTCCATTCAATAGCATGAGGTTATCTTTGAATGGTAAAAAGTGCACAAGACAAAATCTGCTTTATGAAAAAGTGCAAGGG
Organism: Nerophis lumbriciformis; assembly: GCF_033978685.3. Lineage (NCBI taxonomy): Eukaryota > Metazoa > Chordata > Actinopteri > Syngnathiformes > Syngnathidae > Nerophis > Nerophis lumbriciformis. Next base: position 16,837,488 of record NC_084556.2, on the reverse strand, counting down.
ACATGTGCCCTCCCAAATTACGTCCATGCTCACGTAAGGATTGTGGATGTTGGGCAAAATTACCAAAAATAGCGCAGTTCCCCTTTAAATGGGACCTATTATTTAAAGCCAACTGTTCTTACCTATTGGTACCTATTTTTGTGCATTTCATTTGCAATCAAACCTTGCAGGCATGGCGAAGATATTTAAAAAACAATCTTGCCTTCCTTCATACTTCCTCTAAACAAGCCATTTGGAAATGGCCCAATTTAGAATTTTTTTTCCAAGTGTGATGTCACCGGATATCTCCATAAATGGTATAAATTTATCCAAAGTGCTTTGCGCGAGTCCGCCCTTGTAGTCTGACGCTGTAGTCAATAAGCTCCTTCTTTTTCTCTGTCCGCTGTTGGGCAGACTGACTTGTACATGCACATGCATCCTCCAGTGTATAGTTTGAACTTATATCTGTCAATAGACTCGATATTGTCATGGCGCAAGCGCAATCCCTCATGCCATCTGCTGCCGGCAGCTCCGCTAGGAGCGCTCCTCGGACACGCCCCTGCTCGCTCTTCCCGCATCGCGGCCACGTGCCTGCACGGCTGCAGGCAATCAGCAAACTGCACACCTGGGTCTGATGAGGACAGACGGCATAAAGACCAGCGGACCCGAAGATCCAATGCCGGAACGTAGTTCACTCTGTGTAGAAAGCATCCCGTCTCTGGCTTCCCTCCTCGTACCTGCTCCCGTGTCTTATATCCTTTGTGTTTCCCGCAGTGTTCCCTCCGAATACAGTGATCGAGCAGTGCGACTCGACTTCCCTCCGGATTTTGGACTGCTTCCCTCGATCCTCGACCCCCGCTTGGACACGGACTGTCTTCTTGTCTTGCCCCTCTGGACTTTTGAAGGATTCATCCAACACGTACAAACAACACCCACTGGTAACATTTATACTGTTAACTCTTCACATCGTCTTGCACCATACACTTCTAGTAGCATACACACCCCAGTACATCATCAGCGTCAATAAATCTATTCAACTGATTCTGGCCGTTGTGTCGTCTCCTTCCCCCGCCGTACGTAACAGATATGGAAGCACTAAAACTACAACATGGCTGACAAGGAGAAGATGCTGTCAAAGTGGAGGCACATAAGTATGACCGCCCACAAAAAGGTGCACACCGAAGAGATGGTAAGAAAGCGGCTTGAAGATGATCTGTAAAACAAGAACCACCATTACATGATATGTAGACCACAAGGAAGTGTTTTAAATGTAGAAAAAAAAATCATAATAACAATAATTTATTGAAGGCTAAACTAACACATTGACTTACAATTTGCTCATTTCAACATTTTTGTTGTGAAAGAAGCATGTTTGAGACTCTTGGCCTGTGAGATATTCAATATTATACAGTATTAGGAATTATATTACAGTACCTCAGGTTTGATTAATAATCTCTCACAAAAGGTCAGACAAAAACCGAATCGTACGAAAACCAAAGCAACTTTTCCTATATTGAACACCAAACACATTTTATATAGACTAATTGTAGTTTTACTTGCAGAAAACAGTATGATGAATTAAATCACTTTTATCTAAGAAAGTTGTTGGCAAAAAAACAGACTTTTTTGTTATGCGCGGTGTTTGACTGCACGATACCTGAAATCAAATTAAACATGGGCCATACAAAAACCGTGGTGTCACTGTAATTTATTTTTTACCTTCCATCTGACACACGTAGCCTTACCAGATAATCATTCGAGTATAGATAAATATGATATTTTTGGGGCGTCCTCCTTATGTGGGCCATGTCAAAAGCTGTATGTTTCAGTTGGATTTAGGTCCGGGTTCTGGTTCTTTTTTAGCCTTTAAAGTCTTTGTGCCAAAATAAACTGCTATTTGCTATCTTTACGAGTTGCCACTTGTATGAAATAAAAATGTGACATGCGAAGTAAAGCATGAAGAAGGCTTCTGATTCTGCTGAACTCTGTTGATGATCAACAAAGAGGAGCCACACCTCCATCACTTGATCTCTGCTTCACATTTAGACTGCAGCTTTAAAAGGCTGGATGACTTCCTGCTCTTTGGACACACTTCTCCTTCTTCCTCGCAGTCAAGTGACTTCCTGGCTTCACTTTCACTCAGCATATGGAAATGGAGGACCAAATGGAGAGCCAGAAGAGACGGGAGGCCAGTAAAGACACTTTAATATGTAAGCCTTGCTTCCTTTTTCTATGCTGTGTGATGGTGCTGTTTGTTCGCTGAGGTGAACAAATATTTCCTGTTCTCTGCTTAAAGTACATACTGTAGTGTGTATTTGTACCTTTACCTGTGCAGGCGACGCTGCAGGGTAGTCGTCATAGGGACACTGTGAGATAAAGAGTCCCAATAGCATGTGACTGGGAGTGTCTCTGTGTCAATATCCATGGAGCTTGTTTTTTTATGATTAATATGCTTCTAAACTATAAAACAACCTTTTTATTTTTAAAATAATACTGAGTTATGCTATGGTTCTTTACTATATATACTGTATATAATGTGGGGACATGTGTTTACTTTAATTTGATTAAAGTGAATTTGATGTCATAAAGAAATAATGAGATGTAAGGTATGATGTACTAGATTATGATTTTTAATACACAGTATAACATAGTTATTATTATTATTATTATTATTGTTACAGTGTAATGATTATTTTTACCTGTGGTAATGCCACTATGATACAACATTTGTATTATAATCCTTAAACAAAGTAACAGTGAAACTCAATGGAATAATCACTGAATGGAGAACTGGGGGTGGGATTAAATAAATGATCTTCTTCCCACTCCCTTTCAGGCAAAACTGGACAATCATGCTTACATACTGTACATTACCTTTTGCACTATATTAATTTATATTATTATGTGTTGTCAACTTTGTACTTTTTTTTAATGTCATTGCCTGAAATAAATAAATGGAAAAAAAAAATAAAAATGAAAATAGTACATAGTATGAAAATAGTAGCAGTACTAAAACTTCTTCATTTCAATTGTATTATCAATAGGGAAATACAATTAATACAAACTATTTTTGATCCAATAAAACCAAGATCTTACCCATAACAATATTAATACAGTATTTCAATTATTAAGAATAATCTCTAATAGGGAGCTATTGCTACAAACAGTGACAAAGTCTGAATAATAATCTGCATATGTGTAAGATATATAGATATAAATAGATATAACACGAAAACAATTATACCACGGAATATACAGTAGTACTATAATATGAATACAATAAAGAATGAATGACTGAATATAAAATATTTACCAGCTATGCTAATGTTTGTCACATAGTTGATCTATACAATATTAATACAAAAACAATAAAGAATAAGACAATAAAGTAACAATAATAAAAATTTATAAATAAGATATATTTGTATGTAATAATGACATTTCCAAAATATTAATTATAACATTATTAATAAAAAGTGAGTATACGTGTAATATGCATTAGTATGTAATATGCAACTCTTAATTTATAGAATATGAAACATGTTAATACCATGTTAATAATACATTAACAATTAAATTACATGTTTTAAATTAATTAAAATTCAAATAAATTTGATAAAGTAAAATACAATTTAATTTAATTTAGTTAGGTAACATCAAATAGTATTACAATGAAATTGAATACAATAGATTAGATTAAATTAAATTAAATTACAATAAACCACAACTCGTGTATTAGATCTTCAAGGTAACTAAAATATGACAAGAAACACAATACACAATATAGTTGTTGTTTTTTAAATGTAATTGTAATAAGATCATTTATTTTAAAGCACATCTACCATATAAGACTTTTAATTAACAGAAAATAAAACGTATTAATAACGATTACAAATATACATATTTTAGACACATAAGCCATATAAAAATAAGATAAATACAAAGCACAAATACATAAGAAATGACTATGTCAGTGCTCGTATATTGTCATCACCTTAACTTCGATTTCTCCCTTCGTGATTACGCTCAGTCATGTGAAGAAGTGTTGCAATGGGACGGTGAGATATGTAATCATGTTCCCTCTTTACTGCCACAATAAAAAAAAATCCTTCAGTTCTTCTACAAGAAACTGACAGTCTTGTGGTTTGACCGCAAAGAGAATAATGATGATTATGCGCGGTAAAAAAGCACATGATAAAAGGCCAAGTCTACTTGCATATACAAAGAATTTGTCTTCGGCAATTGTTTGCTCTCTAAACATACAGCAAATAGACAAGTATACATTCACTGAGCAAGCAAGTACTATTGGTGCATACTTTAGTCATCTATCAACATTATATACCAGTAAGACTTTACAATATTTAGTGCAAAGTACAAATATATACTTAAGAGAAAGTGAAGATGTTGTTAACACCCGTTTGGCTGCTGATATGTTAGACATACTGTATGTTTAACCCTTTTAAGGGTGAAGCAGAAAATATTCAGGTGGATTGCAGAGAAAATAAAAATGCTCTGCTTCTTCCTACTCCTTTTCGGACGTTTGATTGTGCAGGTATAAGCACGTGACATACTTTAATGTAAAATAAACCATGCAGTGGAAACGATGCCGCGTATTGACACACAGAACCTTCCCTCACTTACTAGTTTCATGTATGATCAGAGCAGATATCATATTGCTTGTGTCAACATTTGACTGTTGGCCTCGTCTTTTGTCTCAACAACAATGCATTACAGGAGATTACCACATTTTAATTAAACATCATACAAGCACGCCATTGTCCTTGTAGTAAAGTGAAGTACTTCTTATGATGCTCAACTAGAACTTTTAATGAAGCCCAGCACACAGATACAACATACACAGCCGTTAGCTCTACTGCTGTCAAAACACTGCTAGCCCCGTTGCCTAGGACCCCACCTGAACCCCAGGTGGTGGTCCCGGTGCTGCCTGAACAAAAAGGCATTTTAACATTACAACATTCCCTCCACCCATAGTCCAGTCAAATATTCATAGTACCCTCTTAGTGTAATACACCACCCCCAGAAATCACTGAGTCTGTATGAGAACATAGTCCTTAAGATATGATGGAGGTTTCCTTTGGCGAGCGGTGTCCCTGACTCCCACTTCTGCATCCTGTGCTTGATCGCCTGGTTCCGGCTCATCGGGTTCCTGCTCATCGGGTTCCTGATCAACTAGTTCCTGATCAACTGCTCCTGGTGGTGCTGAATGGAAATCCTCTGGAAAACTGTCCTCTGATGTGTCACGAAGAGTTTCCTTCTGATCATAACGTGGACGGATCTGATCCTGATGTCTTCTCACCAGCTTGCCATCTTGAGTTTTTGCTGTCCAAGAAACTGGACCAGTCCTCTCCACGAGTCTCGCCTGAATCCATTTCTGGCCTGCATATCCTCGTATGTATACGGCCTCGCAGTCTGTGAACACTCGGTCCCTGGCCCTTTTGTCATGGTTCTGTTTTTGTTTTGCCTGGTTTGAGCCCACTTTGTCTGACAGTGCTGGCCGGACCATGTCCAGCTGCGTTCGCAATCTCCTGTTCATTAGCAGCTCTGCAGGTGTAATGCCGGTTGTAGTCTGAGGGGTTGATCTGTATTTAAACAAGAACCGAGACACCTTTGTTTCCACACTTCCCTCCCCCATCTTCTTGATGGCTTCCTTGAAGACCCGCACAGCGCGCTCCGCACAGCCATTTGAGGACGGGTGGTATGGGGCTGTTGTCACATGTTTTACGCCATTTTTCCTGAGGAAATTTTCAAACTCTGCACTGACCAGACTTGGCCCATTGTCTGTAACCAGACTTGCTGGGATGCCATGAGTGGCAAATATGCTTCTCAATTTCTCAATAGTTATTGAGGAGGTTATGGACTGCATTGGGATGACCTCCAGCCACTTGGAGTAAGCATCGATGACAATCAAAAACATTTTTCCTAGAATGGGCCCGCAAAAATCCAAATGTAGTCTCATCCATGGCTGATTTGGCCACTCCCAGGGATGCAGCGGCGCGGCCGGAGGTGTGGCCTGGTTAGCTTGACATGTATGGCATCTGCGCACTGCTGCCTCCAACTCCTCATCCATGTTGGGCCACCACACGTAACTCCGGGCTAAGGACTTCATCCTCGAGACCCCTGGATGAGCTGCATGTAGCTCTTCCGTCATTACCTGCCGACCCTGAGGTGGTATTACCACCCTTGTCCCCCACAGAAGGCAGCCATCCTCCACACTCAGCTCATGCTGTCTTTTCATATACGGCTTCACTCGTGGATCAGCACATACCTTGGGCCAGGAACCATGTAACAGACATTGTTGCACTCTGGACAATATTGGATCTCGTCTGGTCCAGTCCCGGATCTGCTTGGCTTGCAATGGTGTGCCATTCATGTGTTCCATCAGCATTATTACTTCTTCCTCGCGTGGTGTACTGCTGGGCATGACTGGTAATGGGAGTCGGCTTAAGGCATCAGCGTTCCCATGTTTCGAGCCTTCCTTGTATTCTAAGGTGTATTCATAAGCTGCCAAAAGCAAGGCCCACCTCTGCATTCTGGCTGCTGCCAACTGTGGAATGCTTTTGCTCTCACCCAAAAGACCCAGCAGCGGTTTGTGATCTGTGATGATGGTGCAGTGCTTGCCGAAAAGATATTGATGAAATTTTTTTAGGCCAAACATGATGGCTAGTGCCTCCTTTTCCAATTGAGAGTAACCCCTCTCAGCCACTGTTAGTGAGCGGGACATGTATCCAATGGGCTTCTCTGAACCATCTGTGAAACGGTGAGATAGAACGGCCCCCACACCGTATGGCGAAGCATCACAGGCCAGATAAAGTGGCTTTCCGTCATCAAAGTGTATCAATAGTTTATCAGATTGGAGACACTTTTTTGCTGCCTCGAAATTTCCACGCATTTCCCTTTCTCAACAGTTTGTGTAAAGGCTCCAAGATGGTGGATATGTTTGGCAAGAATCTGTGATAGTAATTTAACATTCCAAGGAACGATTTCAATTGTGTCTGGTCAGTTGGCTGAGGAGCATTTACAATGGCTTCAACTTTATCCGCCACTGCATGGATGCCGTTGCAGTTAATTTTGTAACCGAGATACACTACCTCGGGTGCCATGAACACACATTTTTGTCGTCGCAAGCGAAGGCCTGCAGCTGCAATTCTCTCAAGCACCTCTCCGAGATTTTTTAAGTGGCTAGCATCATCCTTCCCTGTCACTAAGATGTCGTCCACTCTCACCACTACTTGAGGCAGTCCTTGCAATAGACCATCCATGGTGCGCTGGAAAATGCCTGGTGCCGAAGACACTCCATACGGCAATCTTGTGTACTGGTATAGTCCTCGATGTGTGTTTATTGTTGTGAACTTCTTTGAGTCCTCATCTAACCTAAGTTGCTGGTATGCTTGAGACATGTCCAGTTTGGTAAATTTTTGTCCACATCCTAATATTGCTAACAAATCCTCTGTTTTCGGGATTGGGTAGTTATCTAATTTTGACACTGGGTTTACAGTGACTTTATAGTCCCCACAGATTCTAGTTGTTTTGTCCGGTTTTATGATGGGCGCAATGGGGGCGGCCCACTCTGAAAAGTTCACGGGTTCAAGAATGCCTTCCTTCTCCAGTCTTACTAATTCAGCCTCAACTTTGTCTTTTAGTGCATATGGCAGTGGTCGAGCTTTGAAATATCTTGGCTTGGCATCTCGCTCAACATTGATTTTTGCTGAGGCCCCGACTAGCATGCCCAGTTCCTTCTTAAAAACATCCTCATGTCTCGTGAGTAGCTCATCTAAGTCCTGCTGCATACTTAACCTCAGGCTAAATACAGTGCTCCAATCTATTTTAATTGCTTTCAACCAATTTCTGCCCATGAGATTTGGGCCCTCTCCCTTTACAACCAGTAATGGTAATTGTTTAGCCTGCCCTCTGTAGTTGACTTGCACATTCAGTTTCCCTAACACTCCCACCTTGTCTTTGGTGTAGGTGTATAGTTTCACGTGTGTGTGTTGGAGTCTTCCTCCCCCCATCTTTTGGTACGTGTCCTCAGTAATTATCGTCATGCCTGCTCCAGTGTCAATTTCAAATTCAACGTCATGTCCATTTATTCGTATGTGCTCTTTGTATGGTTCCACTTTCTCCTCCATAGTCAGGTTGTAGAGTGTGTGTGCATACAAACGAAGAAACAGACTGACCTTGTTGTCTCAATTTGGAATGAAATTTGAATCGTTCCACAATCAAACTGGGTTTTGGCGCAAAGTGATCCGTTAATTTCTGAAGCATCTCCGTCAATGTCATGTCTGTATCCGCCGGCTTACCGGGCTGGCACAAATCCCGCAACACTGCATATACTTTGGCCCCACACGAACTCAGGAAAATTGCCTTCTGTTGTCCTTCGTCTGTGATTTTGTTAGCCACGAAGTAAAAATCCAGTCTTTCAGCATACTGTTGCCAATCATCCGTAGCTTGGTCAAACTCCGTTAAATTTCCAAACAACGCCATTGAAGTCGTGATTTATCCTCGTCGCCAATGTAGTAAAGTGAAGTACTTCTTATGATGCTCAACTAGAACTTTTAATGAAGCCCAGCACACAGATACAACATACACAGCCGTTAGCTCTACTGCTGTCAAAACACTGCTAGCCCCGTTGCCTAGGACCCCACCTGAACCCCAGGTGGTGGTCCCGGTGCTGCCTGAATAAAAAGGCATTTTAACATTACAACAGTCCTATTGTCTGTCTGTTGATGTGACGGACAATCCAGCAGTGGAATATTCATTTTATTCCATAACAAACAACAAAACTTGTCGTCTCTCCTTGCAGCTGACCGGACTGGATCCTTGGGATGTGCAGGATGGTTCATCGTCATATTGGTTGGCTTCTTTACAATTTGCCTTTTCCCCATCACTATTTGGTTCTGTCTAAAGGTGGGTTGACTGAAACGTTTGAAACTTGAATTTCTACTCATGTACTTTTCTTCTTGCAGATAGTTCAAGAGTACGAGCGTGCAGTCATCTTCAGACTAGGCCGGATCACAGACAGGAAGGCAAAAGGACCAGGTATACTGTAGGAACATGCTCGGTTTTGTCTGTCCTCATTTAAAGGATTCCCCTGACAAATTTTGCTTTATGTTAGGAATCTTCTTCATTTTACCCTGCACTGATTCGTTTATCAAAGTGGATTTGAGGACAGTTTCATTTGACATCCCTCCGCAAGAAGTAAGCTTTTTTTTCATCCATGCCTATACAAACACAATAAAGATGTTGTTTTTTTACTATAAGTTTTAAAGGGGTTTAAATGTAATAGCATGTTAATTATTTTGATTGTACGCTGTTTGCAGTGGCGTACATTTGCACTGCATCTATTTCTCAGAAAAAAAGATTAGTTTTAAATGTAATTGAATCAAAATCTAATTAACTGAATTCAACTGAATTCAAAATATTGAAATTGAATTCAGTTGAATTCAATTGAATTCAATTTCAATTAATTGAATTGAATTAATTGAGTTCAATGGAATGATGAAATTGAATTGAATTAGATTTAATTAAATTAATACCGGTAAACATTGTCAAGTTAATATTTCTCAGTGATAAAAGTTTTAAAATTAAATACAATTAAATAAAATACAATTAAATTAAATTAAATTAAATTAAATTAAATTAAATTAAATACAATTCGATTAAAGCACCCCTGTGACCCCTAGAGGGACAGGTGGTAGAACATGGATAGATAAATTAAATCAAATTAAATTGAAATTCAGTTCAACTGGATGTAATTGATGGTAATTAAATGTAATTTAATTTAATTCATTGAATTAAATTAATCAAATTGAAATGAATTAATTGGAATTCAATTAATTGAGTTAATTTGATTCAACACAATGAAATTAAATGGAATTGAATTGGGTTAATAAACATTGTTAAGTTAATATTTCTCAGTTGAAACAGTTTAAAAAAAAAAGAAATTCAATTCAATTGAAATCAATGAAATGGAATGAAATGCAATTGTATTGAAGTCAATTCAGTTAAATTCACCATGCAGTGAATGAATGTAATTAAATGGAGTTGAATTAATGTATTTGAAGTAAGTTAATAATTCTCAGTGAAAAAAAAAAGTTTTTCAATAAAATTTTAAAAAATAAGAATAAAAAAAAGGAAAATAAAATAAAATAAAATAAAATAGGGTAAATCCAAACAAAAACTAAACTAACGTAAACGAAACGAAACGAAACAAAACAAAACAAATTAAAACGAAACGAAATGAAACGAAACAAAACAAAATAGGACAGGACAGGACAGGACAGGACAGGACATGACAGGACAAAACACAACACAACACAACACAACACAACACAACACAACAAAACAGAACTAAAAAGAACTAAACTAGGATCTTTAAAGTAAATAAAATATGAAAAAAACATGTTAAACATATTGTTAAGTAAATATTTATTTTTACCCAACTAATTTAATTAAATGTAATTTCTACTCTACAAGTGTGTAAACAGTGCCAGTCATAAGGTTGGACACACTTTCTCATCTTTTTCAATTGAATGGTGGGTCAATGAGAAAAAAAGTTTTCTGACCCAAAGTTATGTATTGTTGTTGAGCCCAGATTCTGACTAAGGACTCAGTGACAGTGAGCGTGGACGGCGTGGTCTACTTCCGCGTCAGTGACCCCATCTCTTCCGTGGCCAATGTGACCAACGCTGACTTTGCCACCCGTTTGCTAGCTCAGACCACCCTCAGAAACGTCTTGGGGACCAAGAACCTGGCTGAGGTCCTGTCTGACCGCGAAAGCATTGCTCACAGCATGCAGGTAGATTTTTTTTCACCTGACTGAAAGTGACATTTGTGGCACCCCCCATGGCTTGTGTTCAAAATACTTTGGACTACATGTCGGCATACAGTACACGTAGTACAGATATCATTGTTTTATAGTCATTAGATAACTGGCCACTGAGTGGCTCAGTATGCATGTTTTTGCAAAGACAGTTTCCTTTATGGCAGCCATGTATTTTTAACAAAAACATGCTCACATTTTACAGCTGCGTGCTTGTCAGCCCTGTAACACACCATATTCATCACAAAAGATTGCGTGTTTTTTAGTCCAACTTGGATGAAGCTACCGACAACTGGGGTATCAAGGTGGAACGTGTGGAGATTAAAGACGTGAAGCTGCCTCATCAGCTGCAGAGAGCAATGGCGGCGGAGGCTGAGGCTTCACGGGAGGCCAGGGCAAAGGTCAGCACAGACATCATTTGCATACAGTCTGGTTTGTAAAAGCCACACTTAACACCACTTCCTGATTTCTTCCTACAGGTGATAGCCGCTGAGGGTGAGATGAACGCATCCCGCGCCCTGAAGGAGGCTTCTCTCGTCATCGCTGAGTCTCCATCAGCACTGCAGCTTCGTTACCTGCAGACCCTCAACACCATCGCAGCTGAGAAGAACTCCACCATCATCTTCCCCTTGCCTATGGACGTCATCTCCCACTTCATGCGGAAGTGACCCCTGTTTGCATGACACTTGATTTGAATGCCTACACATATTTCATCCACAACAAAAGGACATATTTTATTTTAATCTGTTTATTATTCTTTTGCATGCTTTGACACATCAAATTTATAAACTTTCACGCTAACTGTTGCAACCAAAGAGAGTTTGTCATTTGTTGAGTAATTCATAACCTGTTCCAAATGGGACAAAATTTGATTATAATTGGAAATAAATGTATATACGTGTTATTAAAGGTGTCATTAATTACATTTAATCATTTCATGACTTAAATGATTTGATAGTTTTGTGATTTCAATAATTATTTCTCAATTAGTTAATCAACAATTTGATTATTTAAGGACTTATTTAATGATTGAAATGATTAAACAAATATTTAACTACTTTTTCAGCGCTTTGTGAATTTTGACGGCTGAGTGCACACATCAAATATATTATTGAAGTGCTGACGAGGACCAAATGGGACAAAAATAAATACATTTTTTAATAATTCAAACAAATGTGTTATTCCATCCATCCATCCATCCATCCTCTACCGCTGGTCCCTCTCGGGTTTGCAAGAGCCTACATCAGCTGCATCATGTCTTGTCATACATTTAATAAGACATCAATGTATTTAATCCAACTATAATTATTAATGAAACTTTTAAGTAATTATTTAAAATGTATTTATTTAAAGTTGTCCCATTTGGTCCTGCCTTGATGGAGGAAGTAAACCTTAATGTAAAATATTAATATTACAATACAATAATTGTACATTAGGCATATTGTGAAGGTATAGAAGACTAAATCCAAGTGTGGATGAGTCCAAGCTTGTCTGGATACATTTTTGAATAAATGTCCATCCATCCATTTTCTACCGCTTGTCCATTTCGGGGTTGCGAGGGGTTGCTGGAGCCTATCTCAGCTGCATTCGAGCGGAAGGCGGCGTACACCCTGGACAAGTCGCCATCTCATCACAGGGCCAACACAGATAGACAGACAACATTCACACTCACATTCACACACTAGGGCCAATTTTAGTGTTGCCAATCAACCTATTCCCAGGTGCATGTCTTTGAGGGGAAGCCTCGAGTACCCGGAGCTAGGGAACCCACGCAGTCACGGGGTGAACAATTAAGCAAAATCCACACAGAAAGATCCCGAGCCCGGGATTGAACTCAGGACTACTCAGGACATTTGTATTGTGAGGCACATATGCACGAACCCCTGTGTCAACGTGATGCCTGAATAAATGTAAATTTCAATATTTTTTTCAATTAATAAATCTGTCTGAAACTGAAAAATCGGCTCAATTCGTGTTTCCCCCACCAAATGATTTAGTTATATTAAAGCGTTTTGTTATTGTCACCAAACTGTCTAATTTACGATAAAAACATGTTTCTCGAACTCCACAAACGTCATTGGCTACACCTGTCCGAATGGGAAAACTCATAGTGTCCTTGAATGCAACAAAAGCCCCGCGCTGGACCAATGATGTCTTTGGATATAAGTCACGTGGTTCCGTCATCACGGACGTGCTTCTTGCCCGCTATCATATAAACGCTAAAACATGGACGTTAAACAGAGAAACCCCCCAATTATTCAATAAAACGGTGAATTAAATACTTTTATTGCTGGAAGTTGTGAATTAAAAGGTTGACGACTTAGTGAACTTGAATTGAGAGACACAAACAAACACCCATGGCTTGAGGATATTTTTCTTTTTTACTGTCTGGAGTCAATACTTCCTTAGGTAAGTCAATACCAGTTCCAATATTAATCATTTTCGAAATTTTTTAAGACCAATGTCTTGAAAAAATATATCACTCTTGAATCAACACTGTAGTCAATACTATGATCAATGTTAATTAAAAACTAAATGTGAGATATAAATAATAATGGAAGTATAATTGTTTGTATATAGTATATAATCGGTGCACGTGTACAAGGATATTTCACATGCCTTTACTGTGTATATAATTTAACTGTGGTTATGTTGTGTATAATGTGTATTTATAATATGTTGTACAAAGGACATTTCATAATTTTCGGAAGTTCATCTTGTACTTGACATTGTTTATAGCAGGGGTCTCAAACTCAATTTACCTGGGGGCCACTGGATGCAGAAACTGGGTGAGGCTGGGCCGCAAGAAAAGATTTCCTAAAAAAAATCTAACATGCACTTTTTAATGAATTCACCTTCTTTGAATGGCTTTCCCGCCCTAGCAACCATCTCACTCACCATGTCGCTAGCTTTGACTGCTGCATCGCTCTTTTCGCTTGCTTTCTTGACAAAATCTTGTTGCCTCAGTAGACTGGTTTTAAAATTTGCAAACCGGTTCACTCTCTCATTTCCCTGGTATTTTGCATACTCTTCAGCATGACTAGTTGTATAATGACGTTTTAAATTGTATTCCTTGTGCACCGCAACTTTCTCTGTATCAACTACAGAAAAGAGCTATAAGGATTATTCATAAAGTAGATTACTTAGAACACACTAACATATTATTTATTAATTTGGGTTTATTGAAATTACAGGAGATAGTAAAGTTACAGACATTATGTGTCATGTTTAAGGCTAAAAGTGGAGTTTATCAAATCAAATCAACTTTATTTATAAAGCACATTTAAACAGTTTCGGTAGCACAATTAGCCCCGAACGGGCTAACATCACCACTAACGTGTTACATGTCTGATTTGCCCAGCGACTCTCTGTCGCAGTATCAGCGCTGGGGTCCAGTGCACCACAGTTTTGTATTGTCGCTCGGTCCTTCGGCGGAGTGCTTTGGAAGCTACTGGACCGCTCGTCTTCCCCGCCCGGACTGTTTACAGCGGGGGTGGGTGCGAGCAGGCGGGCGAGCGAGGGAGGCAGGGAGGGAGGGAGGAAGAGCGTGTGCGGGTGTCGTGGAAAAGCGGCAAAATGTTTCTCTGCTTGCATCACGCAAGTGACGTCAGTGCATACTTGCCAACCTTGAGACCTCCGAATTCAGGGGATAGGGGGGGGGTTTGAGGTGTGTGTGGGGGGGGGGTTGTGGTGGTCGGGGTTGAGAGGAGGCGGGGTTGGGGGAAGCGGGGGTGTTTTTGTAGCCAGGAAATGTTAGGGCTGCAAAGGATTCTGGGTATTTGTTCTGTTGTGTTTAGGTGCGGATGTTCTCCCGAAATGTGTTTGTCATTCTTGTTTGGTGTGGGTTCACAGTGTGGCGCATATTTGTAACAGTGTTAAAAAATAAATAAAATAAAATGTGACCACCCTCAGTGTGACATGTATGGCTGTTCCTCAAGTATGTCTTGCAATAACTTGCGTGTGACTGCGGTAGCATCACCTATTTGTCTGGGCCGGCACGCTGTTAGTACGGAGAAAAAGATGAGCGGTGACAGTTTCAAGAGGGCACTAAAGGCAGTGCCATCGTCGGGAGCCTTATACCACACCGTGATTGGTAGATCCCTTCAGCTCCGCACACAACGCTGTCAAGCGCCATTCATTTAAAACTTGCGGGCCGCACTAACATTAAACTTTCACATAAAGGTGGGGGCCGCAAAATAACGACTCGCGGGCCGCAATTGTCCCGCGGGCCGCGTGTTTGAGACCCCTGGTTTATAGGGTTAGGCGCAATAAGTGTTCAACTTCAGCCTAAACCCTACCGGTCTGCAACATTTTCTTTTTCAATCTATGAATGTACAACTGTTTGTTCATTTTGTTGACCATCGACCGAAGAAGAATAATAAACTAAACTAAACTAAGCTAAATATAAAAAGACACAGACAGACATGATACTCAAGTAGGCTTTATTACTTGGGATGAAAATCTACTCTATAGCCTAACACAAGAGGAAGGTGCAGCACCAATTCCTAGATGAATACATTTGTCATCAAATGTCAACTTACTGACACATGTCATTTATCTTTCTTAAACTTGTTGGCCTGCCACACTTTACAAACTACATGTTTAACCGTCACAATGCAATTTGAGAAACAGCAAAGACAAAACATGCTTCTATTACTTTGTCCGTGCACTATAAGACACAACTTGTGTAAATGTATTTACATTCAGACATACAGTACAATCAGTGCCAAGACAAACACATTCATTCCCTCTGGACCAAATCCAAACGGGGTTACTTGTGTCACAAGATTCAATTTAAAAAAGGGAGCTGTAACGCCATTATTTGCAATGTCTATCCTGTGGTTTTGTAGGGACTGAATGCTACATAGTGACATATTAAATGGCTGCTTGCTACAATACAAGAGGTCTCTTATTTTTCATCAAATCACATGAATGATATAAAATACAGTCAGTACATTTTTCACATTCAGCGCAGAGCGAGACACAGATGTCCACAGGACACATTTTTGTGTGGCATTAGTGTTATTTTCATTAATGTAACTGTATACTGTTATTTATCATGTTGCAATATTGTAAACTGTGTGTACACCTGAAGTGACCCTGAAGTAGAAGTCTAAACATTTGAAAACACAGTGACTGAGTGACTGGCTGAGTGACTGGCAGTTTTTTTCTTTTGTTTTTTATTTATTTTTACAATTGACATTCTGAAAATCATCAAAAACAATCATAGAAACTTGTTTCAAACTTGCTTCAAACTTGCAAATGCTGTGTTGTACTTGACATTCCTTTTGTTTAAGACCGTTTAACCCTGTCTACCAACCGTAGAAATAGAATAAAGAAAAACCTTGTAGTTCCATGTAATTTGCTTATCATAGCCTTCATCAAAAGTGCTGGTTATTAGCATCAACTCGAAAGTTTCTGAGGAAAAAAGTGCAACTTGAAAATAACTTTATGTTGCTAAATGCCGTAACAGAACCCCCACAGTATATTGCCTCCTTCCTCTGTCTCTCTCGCTGATAGTGTCTAACTGTACAACATAACCTTTCGTCTGACAATATTTATTTACATTTGCTTGTTTTCATGCAATTACGTTCTTTATCAGGACACCATCCACGTAAACCGACTGGAAATCAGGATGTCCACGTGGTCAAAGCAGCTCCATGCAGACCCTGAGGCCAAAGTGTGAGTACATTACAATATTTGTTGGTTTCTAATCTATTGCTTTTTATATAGCAGACGAAAACTGAGAGTGAGTTCTGCAAATAAAATATTGTTACATTTGAAAAAGCAATTCCCTGAATGTTATATGGAATAGTTTTAATCGCACAAACAAACAATATATCAATAAGAAATACATTTTAACTAAACTGTTATTTTAGAACGATTTTAAAATGCTGTATATTTTATTAAGAGGTAAAGGTTAACAAATGTTACCCTTTTTTAAGTTACTGTATCACCCAATAGTGAGTGGATCCTTCACATTTCAGCAAGCATTATTATACAGAATAGCTTCTCAAGACACAATAATATAGAAATTAAACTTGGATATACTCTAGACCAGAGGTCTAAAACTAAATTTAAACTGCGGGCTGCTGGAGGTAGAGTCTGGGCGAGGCTGAGCTGCACAAAGTAATCACTTCCGAATCTTGTTTTAATCATGTGACTAAATGTGTTAACTACTTCTACCAGCAGCTATTGTGACCCTGATCTATTGTAGGCCTTAAGTTAGTACAAATTTAAAATGTAATGTAAAAATGGTATATGTTGACACGGTTGAGTTCCCCAGGAGATTATCAGAGACACTTACGCTTTCTTACTAGAAGTTGCTCTTTGTGTTTGTTTTGCTGTAATTTTTGTGTCTGCACCATTATTGATGTAATACATTTAACGTGGGCCACAATTTCAATAACCTATTAAATTAAGTAGAGCGCCACAAAATATCGGACTGCGTTCCTTGAGTTTGAGGCCCATGGTCCTAACTCTACGTAAAGCAGGGATATTCAACTAAATAGTTTATGGGGCCACATATAATAACCCAAATGTTCTAGGTTCGCTAACGAGGTTGAGATGTCGATGCACAATGCTCCAATGTGTTTACGGTGGTCCAAGTTCTTCTATACAACAGGAGCACTCTAGGGTTTGTAGGGATTTGCTGCCAAGTATTGAACTGAACTTCGGTTTGGTGTCGTTCCCAGGCTCGGATTTGGCACTGCTTTAGAGTATTACAATAGATTAGATTACACTAAATTTGCTCCTTTGCATATTTGCAATAATAACTTCATGAGAAAGAAGTTTGATGGCACTATCCGCAGGGATTGTCATGGTCTGGGGCTGCATGAGTGCTACCTGCAAGGGGGAGCTGCAGTACGTTGACGGAACATGACTCTGTACACTAATTTCTTTAAATTACATCCAAGTTTGAGTTCTTTAGAATTGTCCCTTGAAATGTGAAGAGTGTATTCACTTTTGTGAGTTACTGTAAATAGCTTATAGGCCCTTAAATCACAAGACTGTCCTCTCTACCGTCTATTTCCATCATAAAGAGCTGAATAAAAAAACAACCCACAGCGATAATAGGACTGGAAGACATTCACAGTGCATGCATGCTTCAGTAGCAAAACAAATAAGTCAAGTAAACGCAATCACATAGTAAACTGCTGTTGTAGGTTCCCCCTCAGTGTTTTGTTTAGTGTTTTTTATTTAAATTCTAGATTATAACCCAGTTAAAAATGACAAATCCCTCATAAAAATTGGGGTACATCTGTTGGTGAGATGACAGAAGTGAGGCGCTTTGTTCGGGGGGGATGTATCTTTTATAAAACACAGTTTACAAACTAATCCCAGTGGGAGCGTAGGTAACGTGGTCATTTGAGTCTTCTGAACACAAAAGCAAGGATTTTATTCTCGTGCTTTCTGTCTCTGTAAGTGACTTCATGCTCACACTGTTTGTGTCGCTAAATTACATTATACTGTGTATATTTAATATGACTTTATGACACGTCATTCACATTCAGTAAGGGATGAGAAGTCATCAATAAAGTATATAAAAATTTAAATAAAAAAACAGTAGAAAGAGGTCTTACGTTTTTATCTCTGCAAAGTGAGAAAAGCTGCCGAATTGCGATTGGCTGTTGCCCTATGAGTGGGTGTGCATGGACCAGGGGAGCAATTCTGATTGGTTGCTGCTACCCTGTGATTGGGTGTCGCCGGTCCAGGGGAGTAATTATGATTAGTTGCCGCTCTGTGAGTGGGTGTGGCCGGGCCAGGGGAGTAATTGTGATTGGCTGTATGGAATGGGGACGACGACTGCGACTGCAGGGGGCAGCCCTGGCAGTGGGTGGGGGAGTGGCATCCCACCGGAGGAACAGGGGAGGACGAGAACAACGGGGATGACGGGATAGGGGAGGTGGAGAAGGAGCAGTGCAGGGGGGAGGACGAGGGAGACATCACAGGGCTGGTCTGGAGACGCCACAGCAGCTCCTCGTTGTTCCGACTGAGTCGCTTCTTCTCTGTGCTCTCTTTTTCGACGGATTCTTGGAGGTTGGCGTTCTCCTCTGACAGTTGCCTGCAGAAGGAGCAGTTTGGTTCAACTGTTGGATATGCATCTGCTGTACCCTAATTATAGTACACACAGTTCAGGTCAGAGGTCACCCATCTTGGCCTTGAATGCCTTATTATTTTTGGGCTTACAGTCACCTATATCTTGTAGTGCTGAAGTTTCCAGAATGTCGTTTAACATGACAAAACCACTAACTTCTCTTTAGTGATCAAGATTGAATGCAGCTGGTAGTTTCTCTTTGGTAGCATGAAAGTATTTCTTTAGGCTCTTTTCCACCACAGGAACTTTTACAGGAACTTTACAATTTACCCTGGTAAATGAAATACCCCTCGGATTTCCACCAAAAAAACTGCCCGTGTAAAAAAAGTTCTACCAGGAACTAAGTTGGAGAACTAATTTAATTTAGCTGAGCTTCGGAGCGGTGACTCCAGCTGCTCACTGGGACTCTGTGACCATGTTATATGAGGATATATGCCGAATTAGAGGAGGCAGTAAACAAGTACAACAAAGGTAAATCACATCATTATAAACTATTAATTTTGTTACATGCTGTAACATTACAGTAGTCAGCGACACAGAATTTGTGTAGTTCTTCGCCTCAACCCGAGTGAACTGAATGCTAATACTAACAGGCTAACGCTAAGTCGGATGTGTTCATGTTGGGGCAAGAGCTGAAGTGGATCATAAAGACTTTTTGACACTGTGGACAAAAGCCTTGTTTTTAAATCATATCATTTTGTATCTTATTGCTTAGTATTTTATTTACTAACACTTTTGTAAAATAAATCTGACCCAATATTGTTGGTGTATTTACATGGTATCAATGTAGAAATATACTGTAACACTCATCCATACATCATCAGGCGGATTTGTATTACTCCCCTGAACTGTGAAAAGCGGTGGAAATGCAAACCACACAGGTTTACAGGAAATTATAGTTCAGGAACTGAAGGTTCCAGGAACCTACAGAACTTTTGGTGTAAAAGGGCCTATTGACGTCACTTATTGGATAGACCAATGGGAAAATCTAAGGAACTTCTGATTAGTGTACCATGATAAATGTTTTACCTTGATAATGTGAGGTTCATTTCGATACGGGCCTTCAGATCTTCATTTTGCTGCTGCAGGACCTGGACCTTCTCCTCCAGGTATACATTCTTTTTAGCCTGCTCAAATGTAAAAACCCAACCAAAGCAAAGTCATTCATTTGTTCTACATCTTATCAGAGTGCATATCGTTAGGTAGTTGGTGATGACGGTCTATTTGAGCCTACCACTTTCTCGAGGTCGGAGATCTTTAGATCTTGCTGGTGTATTTGCTGGTTTTTCATTTCCACAACTTCCTTTAAGCTCTTCAGATCCTTGTCAATGTGCTGGTATGGAGCTAAGGCATCCTGTTGTGGAGATGAATAGAAACATTTCAGGCATTGATTGTAGGACTATTGTATGAATACCACACTAAGTGGTACTCAGGAACACTACTCAGGAACACTTATACATGTACAGTGGAACCTCGATTTACGAACTCCTCTTGTAAGAACTTTTTGATTATGAAATTTTGTGATTTCAAACTGTGAGTCCACCACAGGGCTAGAGTCACTGTGTGTCTGTCAGCCGAGCGGCTGCTTAGGAAGTAAACTAGTTGCTAGTTCTTGTTTGAACTTTATTCAATATAATGTTGCTCCTTCACCTCCTTGTTATGTTTGTTTGATGTACAGTACTGTAAAGCGCTCTATATTAAGAGTGCACGATTTTGAGAAAAAAAACTTATTGCGATATTTCTTTCCAAAGTTGTGATTCCGATTCGATTTGTAATTTTTATATTTTTCACATATAAATGCATAAAACTGCATATAAATGCAAAACAAAATTATTTTAGACTGTCAACCAAGATAAGGTGCCACAGAACAATATGCAATAATTTACTTAAAAAAATATTTGGCTTTATGCAGAAAGACTCAAACAATTTTGTCTACATCCTATTCTTAAACTGAAGAAATTACAGATAAAAACTATATAGTGTTTATAATGTAATGTAATCAAAATGTATAATAATAGTGCAAGTAACTATTTAAAAGGATATACCGTATTTTTCGGACTATAAGTCGCAGTTTTTTTCTTAGTTTGGCCGGGCTCCAGTGCAACTTATATATGTTTTTTTTCCTTCTTTATTATGCATTTACGGCAGGTGCGACTGATACTCCGGTGCGACTTATACTCCGAAAATTACGGTAAATTTGTATTTCTTATTATTGTAGAAGTGTTTACCATTGTACTGTAATTGGAAGGTAAATAACTTTTAGTTATCTTAAATTAACAAACCAACATACAAAAAAGGACTAATTTCTGTGAGCAAAGATTTACCTTAAACAAACATTGAACATCTTCAAGTGCATTTTTTTCCCAGTTGGAAAAATTAGGTCGGGTTGTCTTTATTTGTTGTTGCCATCCCGTGATCAAGGCATTCTAGCTTGTTCGTCTGTCTTGTTGGGTTCATATTGCCCTTCCGATTTGAAGCTGAAATTTTCCTACAACAGGACATTCGGCTTTGTAATCAATTTTTTTCCTCAGAATTTTTGTTACTTTGTGGAACTTCTTACTAGTGAGTTGCGAGGAGTGAGGCTCTCTGTCTGTCGTGCCTCCTGCATGAGGCGAGCGCAGTCTTGCTCTTTGCCCACCAAGACAACGATTGTGAATGACTTCGAGGACTCACTCTGTGTAGTTAGTTCTCCTGTTAAATAAACATGCTCAGGTGCTGAGAGTGATGCACAGAGTGAGACCTTTTTCTCTTTCTCCCTGTTCCACTAAGAAAAAAACACAGGCGAGTATTTCAACTTAATTTTGATTTATTGTTCAGTTGATTGACCATTTGACTATCGGCCCAGACAGTCACCATTAAAACTTTTTACCAGGAGCAAGTAGTGTTTGTTATTAGCGTATTGGCTGCCTCCACTGCAGTGCACACAACCTTGCTGTTTCCTTAAACATTTTTGATTGGCCAAGAGGCAAAGGACGCAAGACGGAATAATTCTGATTGGCGAACATGTCTGTTACTTAAATGCTGGTGATAGCGGAGAAAATAAACCTTTCGCCTCATAAAATATGGATTTTTGTCGAGGCTGGAACCCATTATTCTTGTTTGCATTGTACTTATGGAGAACTTTTCTTTAATACACAAACTTTCCTATTTACAAACCGTGTTCAAGAACCAGTTCATAAATCGAGGTTCCACTTTATAAATTTATTAACCCAGGATTCGTCAAACCTAAACCGTGACGGCAAGCGGTGGTACATGCAAAGCAAAAAAATGATTTGTGGTGCTTGGTGAGAAAGATTTGAAGGTGTGAAATGTTATAGTGCCACTTTGTGTGTTTTCATGAAGATATAATAAACTCACAACTATCTGTTCATCCGTACTCTTCCTCAAAGCCTCTTCAAAGCGCTTGGCTTTGTCCCGCAAACTGTGGTTTTGAAATGTGAGTGTATCCACTTGGTCCTGGGTGACACAAAGAAACACAGGTGTATCGTGTGTATAGGTCCACACAAGCAGTGTTCCATTGCTGGCTCATACCTGTAGAGATAGCCTTAGTTTCTCAAAATCCTCCTCCAGGAGAATCTTCTGTTGTTCGTGAGCTTTCCTTAAGTCTACGCACAAATTTGTCAATAGGTTATTTGTATTAAAGACAGTTTTCATGTCATTTACAAAAGTACCTCTCATGGTTCGGGCGTGCTCCTCATGCAGCGTTGCCATGGTTATATTATGCATGTCCCTGAGCTCCTGAATAGCTGCCTGGTGGTGGGCTGTCATCTCCTCCACCTAACACACAAACAAGATATTCTTATGACTAAAAGCATAAATTAAACTTTTTAAGACCCGCTATTCATATCATTTAGTATATGACCTGCTCTTGCTGCTGGGTCCTCAGCTCCTCCATTTCCGACTGATGCTCAGCCTTCAGGTTTTCTGTCTCCACCGAGTGACACTTCCGAAGGCTCTCCTCCATGGTGGCCATCTCGGCGTCCTGCTTCTTCTGCAGCTCTTGCATCTCTTGCTCGAATGCCGCTTCCACCTCAGACTTTTCCACCTTGAGTCTCTCCCAGTGTGTGGAGTTGGACACTGTGTATAATAAAAAAATCATATTCATTTTCAGCTTTTCATCAAGAGTACTTCATCCAGTGGAATTGTCTTCTAAATTTAAATGGCCCTGTGAGGGGTCATACTGTATAATTCTCAATCTGACCTCTTGAAAGACGGACACATGAATTCAAACTGTCATGCATGTCATTAAGTTTGAGGTCAGGAAATCTTGCAAGATTGGTGATTGAGCAATGATCAGAAGATGCATTTTTTGTGCATGTTTTTTTTTTCTTTGGATATTTACAATGCTTATTTTTATAAATTGACAAAAATGGACACCTATTTGCAAAAGCACACCCTCAACTAGAATATGAGAAGAGAATGAAAAAAACGTATACTCACCTAGTTGTTCTTTTATCGTTTGTATTTCCAAAAACAATTTAGTTTCACTATCTTCTGCAGTTTTATTCTGATGGGAAAAAAAATAAATAATACATGTTAATATAATGCAGGTTCAGACATGCAAAAGAATACCAATAATGGGAATGCCATCATCTTTTAGTACAGGACTATAAATGTAAATGCCAAACAACTTATCTCTTGTCATAGACAGCAGGGGGCGCCCAAAGCTTCCCTAATAATAAGCCCACACTTCAACTACACTTGTATTTATCTGTGCTGTGGGGCAAGTGATTGCAGTACTCAGACAGCAGCCATAAAGACGTCTGGCCACCTTGGGTTAAATCATTCCCACAGGCTCAGGAGACTGCAGATAAGAATCTCAGTTGACACACTGAACTCTCGCAGAACCTCCCCCGCAGCCACCATCCTCGCACTCCGGGACAATGTTGTGAATCTCACCTCATGGTGTTAAATACTGTATGTGCTCTTGAGTGCATCTGCGGCCTACATTACAGTAAAGCCCTAATGAGTTATGATCAACAGAGTAAAGACACCTAGTGTAATCTTTCACCTTCAAGAAATAATGTTGAGTAGTGACGATGAAGACTTCTAGACCCAAAGAGGTCTTCCTCAGTTCTTCTTTGAGGGCTCTCAGCTGCCTCTCCTGCTCCTCACAGCGTCCTCGCAGCCTCGCCACCTGATGTGACAAAGACCAGAATAGCACCAATGACTAACTCAGAGCCCTCCTATATAATTTTTTCCTTACCTCTTCCCGTTGTTCCTCTTTTTCCCTCTCCTCTGCTTTCCTCGCTTCATCTGCCTGCTGGGATGCGTCCTTCTCTTGCTGCAGCTTCAAGGGGGGCACGCGGCTAGGGGAACCAGCGGGGCCTGCTGACTGAGGAGTCGGCCCTCCTGTTGGTCGCTGCCCTGATTGAACTATTGGGTGAAACAAACAACTTAGTTTTGTAACTTTAATAATGATTTGGAGTGCATCGTAAAGAGAAAAAGAAAATGTAGCTATCTTTAGATGGTGAATCAATAAAGGTGTCTTATTATGCAAAACCAATCTTTCTTATCTTTTGGTATCTACTCTTGTGTACAGTATTTGGGATCTGTATAAGTCTTGAAAATTTGAAATCAAACTGTGGTGGCATAGCGTAGATATTTATAAAATAATCTTGCCTTACTTCATACTTTTGCCAAACGAGCTGTTTGAAATGTGCACAATTGGTGAAAACCGCCTGCGGATTATAGGTATATGGTTTAAATGTACCCAAAGTGCCTTGCGAGCGTCTGCCATTGTAGTCCGCGCTGTAGCCACTCACTAGGCTCCTTTTTTCCACTATCCTCTTGTTGTGGGGCAGACTGGGTTGTACATCCTCCACTGATGCCATTTCTAACACAAAGTAGCGTATAGTTCTCACTTACATCTGTTAGTAGACTCTCTATGAAAGCACTAAAGCTGCAACAAAGTGGGCTGGGAGAAGAAGCAGTCAAAGGTATCCAGTAAATAAAACCGCCCACAAAATGGCGCATTCTGAAGAGGCGGGCAGAAAGCGGCTCAAACGGTCTGTAAAACGTAATTTATGCAAAAGTTTGACCGTTGAACCACCATTACATGTTATGTAGACCCTTTCTTTATGTAGAAAAAAATCATGACATTACCTTTTTAACAAGTATATTTTGCAGAACAGCAGCATCAGAACCAATGTTGTATTATCTTAGTGATTAAACTGCTCAGCAAGCTAGCTAGCATTAACAACGCTATGATGAGTTTGTTGTAACAACAGTATCAACGCTGAGTAGCTCAACCAACATTTTGAAGCGCATGCAGAGTTTGATACAGAACTCCAATGTTTTGGTCATTGAATGTTGTTTTCATGAATGGAAATTGAAAAAACTGTTGTTTTTAATTTTTTAGTACAACTAATTGTAAAAGTAGATTTTCATGCCAATATAATTTATTTTTATTTCAAATAATAAAAATGAAAATCGCCAGTCAGCAGAAACAAAAAACAAACCTAAAACAGATGTTTTTTAAAATTTCGACACTGA
Source organism: Nerophis lumbriciformis (assembly GCF_033978685.3). Lineage (NCBI taxonomy): Eukaryota > Metazoa > Chordata > Actinopteri > Syngnathiformes > Syngnathidae > Nerophis > Nerophis lumbriciformis. The sequence continues at coordinate 16,812,076 of NC_084556.2, read as the reverse complement.
AAACGAAAGTTGCTTTTTAAAGACAAAAACAGCGGAGTGTGGTGTTGAATATTGTGTTTGTATTATTGTCAATTTATTATTTAAAAAAAAATCAGATTAATCACACTTTTAAATTGGAATGATTATGATTAATTGCAGTTTATACAATTTTAACAGTTTATCATTTGCATTAAATTAAACAAAGACCCCAATATATGGACACAAATGTGATGTTATTGTCAGAATGTCATACAGGAGCATTTTAAAAATGTTGTACTTGAATGCATGTCATTTATTTGCTCGAAACCTATAAATAATTGTATTCAAAGTTCAGTCATGAAGTATTTTGGAGTGAAATTTTCTAGCGAGCACACCAGTTGGAGTCCCCTCATTTATCTTTACACTGACATATGAATTGACCTGATCACTGACCGTTTAACAACTCACGCCGCCTTTTAGGTAATAATCTGTGGTTAAGGTAAAGGAGCATGTACGGTCAAAATAATGTCTGTGATTAATCAGGACATATGCATCCTCATGATTAATGCAATAATTTTGTGATTAATCACATGAGTTGACTCGTTATTTTTGATAGCCATAGTTTATATGAAAACATATTATCATGGTCATCTGGTCTTTTTGACGCAAGATACAACATCATGCTGTTTTTTTCCTATATGCCAGTCCACAGTCTTGTCTTTAAAAAGCAATTTACGGTTCTGATGTCTGAAGTTAAAAAAACGTCTGTTTTTTTTAATATCGGCTGACTGGTGATTAAAATTTTTGTTATATAAAATATGAAATGAAAATCAAACCGCTTTTTGGATCTTGTTATTAATGTACTTTTTGACACAATAAAATAAAAATGCATTTAGTTTTTATATTTGAAAATTAACATTTTCAGTTCCCATTAATGAAAAGAAAATTAAATGACCAAAACATGCACTGACCATACAACTACTGGATGCTGACCAGTTATGATGTACTTCAAATGCAGTTCCAACTATCCCGTGGAGTTAATTACAAAAAGTAAAGTAGGTTGTGAATGTTATTTGACCCATCGCATTGCAGCAGGTGTGTTATGCTGGCAGATTGAGCCCCTGGTATTAATTCAAATTGTCACAGACGTGTCATGGAACTTCAACCTTTTGAGTCCAACTGAACGTAGAGTAATATTGAAATATTCAACATGTAATAAATCACCAGTCATACTAATTAATATTTCCAACAAATCTAATCAAATTGATAAGTATCATACCAGGAAATTTGACCCGACCTACTCCTACTGTTTTTACCTGATAAATGACATTGAATTAATTCAATTTTTAGTACAGAAAAACATGAGGGGGTTTATCTTATGAGCTATAGCACTCCATAGGACATTGTTACCATACAAGAAAGCACTTTATTGTTAAATGGCATGATGCATATTTGATTAAATTAAAGATACTTTACATAAGGCGGCGATTATGCGGATGAAGCCCCTTTTTCATTTAGCTGCAAGGTGGCCAACTGACCTGTGTGGGTCACCTTGTTAGGTAGTGTGACCACATTAGCCTGCATAGATTACACAAGCAAAAATCTTATATTTTTATATATACAAGGAGACAATGTTGATTTTCTTTCTAGAATAGTTGTAAAAAATGCAATTGTTTTATGGCAAAAAAGGTCCATAATTGCATGTTTTATCCTTAAAGGAAATGCAGAATTATAATGTATTTATGCTTTATGTTTAACCTTGCACTAAATAAAATGAAAAATGAATCAAAACGCACCGTCAAAATTAACAATCTCACACACTGCAGCACACTTTGTCTGCCTCGACCCTATCATTCAGGTCTATTGAAGCATAGGGAGCGGTCGCCATGACAACGCCAGGCTGGGGTTGGGTTGCAGGGTCCCAGATAATGAGTGAAAAAAACAGTTTGAGGGAGGTGCGGTGATAAGATGAAGAGAGGAAAGGAGCATACCTGAACAACTGGAAAGGGGAATGGGCATTTAGATGAATGCTGCTTTTAAATTATTTACTGTACATTGTTCCAAGCTCTGTCTGTATGCAAACAAAAACAACATACATAATTACAACTGTGCACTAAATTACTTATTATTCGGGCTGATGGTAGAAGAATAATAATCCAAGGAACAGTTGGACACATTCCCGCTTAGGGTAGCATGTTTACATTCCCACACGATTCCGTCACACTATCGGCACAAGCAGCTTTTATATGTTCTGTCAATATCTTTAAATCCCAGTAAACCAAGGAAAAGAATGAAGTAAAACCAAATGTGTCAGCAAACTTGCAGAGAATTGTAAGCACAAGCAATTTTTGTAAAAAAAAAAAACATGCAAGCAAGACTTGCTGCAGAGTTGGGTTCACAGAGTTCAAACTACAGCTTGTATTAAGGAAACGTTGTGCTTTTTAGGAAATAGTTCGCCCTGATGTATATGGTTAAAAGCTTCCAGTGACCTTTTTGCATGCGCTGTCAGTATCATGAAAACATAAAAAATAAAGGAATAGATTCACTGTCTTCTATTGTTCTGCTCATTTATAAGTCACATCGGGTTTGTAAACAGGCTAAGACTATTCACAGAGTAGGATATAGCTGTTTATCATCAGTAAGAGTCTTTTTCATAGTTAAGGGATAGATAACCAACCTGGGGACTGAGGTTTGGGAGGAACCACTGCCAGCCTTTTCGGGGAGGATGGAAGTGAGCGCGTGACCTCCGAACTCCGTTGAAACTCCTTCCTGCCAACTGTTAAACAACAAGGATTTCACTCATCAGTTAGTTTTCTATGACTAAAGATCTGAAACAAAAGTAAAAGACACCCACCGGAAGAAAATACTAATGTTGCCAAGGATTCCAATGATTTTGTCTAAATAGTATATATTGATACTAACTGGACCAGGGGTGTCCAAACGTTTTCTCGCCACAGCCCCATTCAGAAAAATTGAAGAGTGTGGGGGCCACGTTAATATATTTTGTACATTACTGTAAATATACTAAAACTAATGCAATGTAGGTCATACAATATACGCTAAAATATATAAACAAAACATCCATAACTTAGCTTTGTTCCCTAGGTAACACAGCAAATAAGTGTCTTCTTCTTTACTGATATTATTATTCTACCAACTAAATTATTTTTGAGGGCTTTAGCAAACTCGAAAACTTTACATGTTTCGCAAGATATTTGCACATGTTCATCATGACAGTACGCATGGGAATCCTTAAAGATCACATAGGGTAAGACAAACGGGTCATCGGCCATTTTGGTTTTCAGGTCCCATTTTTGGGGGGGATTTAATTTTTTTCTTTCTTTTTTTGTGTTATGTTCTAATCTGAAGAGCCACAAATGGCACCCTGGCTGCATATTGGACATCCCTGCACTAGACAACACAATAAATGTGCAATTACAACAGATTGTTAAGAATGTCAAATCAAAAATCCCGTCAAAATGTCTAAGCCATAAATTAGTTCATACTGTTCCTGTAATGAATCTAACTAAATTCTTGAAAGAACATTCCATCATATGGACAAACATTGTTAAACTCTCTGATAACATAATACAGTAAATATACTTCAGTGAATTTATTGTCACATTTATTTTACTTCTAAATGAGCTCTTGTCTTGGTGACATCAGGCTCAACTAATTTGCTGACTAAATTGGCTGCCATAGAAATTAAAATGTCACATTAGAAGTTGAAGTACAGGCCCTTTTTGATAGTGGCCGTGACATGACAAATTCAAAGATGGTGTTATTCTGTGTTAATACCATGACGAAAACATAAAGCAAAACATTTGCCTTTAACAAATTGAAAGTGGAGTTGGTTTGCTATGCTAGTGCATCTGCATTGCCCCAGCTTTTTTCTGTTTTGTATGACTACAATTGCTCAGTGTCCTGTGGGATTATGGCTCAAAGAACAAGCACAGCGCACTTCGAGAATGAGCCAGCACTCGTCTGCTCTCCATGACATTACAAACTTTGCAGACAAGACAACGGTCCTAAACTGGGAATGACTCTTCCCGTCTCACGTCTTCAGTTGTATGTCACATTAGAGGCAGTGAACCAGAGTGGGTGTGATGGGTGGGTGTTGAGGAAAAGATGAATTTGGAACAGTCTACAAAAGGCTTTGAATGGAGAATAGTGGAGGGATGCGGAGGCAAACTGTGCAGAGAAGCCGATAAAGAAGTTTTCAGGAGGTTACCGGGGAGTCGAGCCGAGAGTAGAGAGCTTCGAAAAGAAACTAATTGGTTTTGTGATGTAAAAGATGCTTCTGATCCTGAACAATTCTCTATTTAGACCACCCTTGAGATATAGACACTGTGCAGGTTTGTCTGTGGTTTTTGATTATGCGAATAGTTGTAGTTCTGCTGTCAACTACTTTTTATGCTGCAAAATAATTAAATTAGTTGTGACAGCGAGATGTTAATAAGGTTTAGCCTGGTCAAGTTAATAGAATTGTAGAACATTAGCACCACTTGTTAAAATGTAATGCATTAACTCTTTAATGAGGTTTAATCCATCATCATTATTAATCAGATTTTAAAAAATTACCTATCTGCAGCAAACATGACTCAAAATCCCTGAAAACGTCTCTTGCAACACAAGACTTCAGAACCAAACAAGTCCATATGGAAGATGTTTAAGAACAAAGAAACCCCATAGCGGATCAGTCAAGGTTTTTTTTAATACACCGTGAGGAATTTTCTTTTCACGGTAGCGTTTCCATCTTAAAATAGTAATACCGTTACAGTATGACAATTCAGTTTGGTACGGTACAGTACGCATTTTCCATCTCGGTTGGGTAGAGTCACAGTAGTGAAGTGAAGTGAATTATATTTATATAGCGCTTTTTCTCTAGTGACTCAAAGCGCTTTACATAGTGAAACCCAATATCTAAGTTACATTTAAACCAGTGTGGGTGGCACTGGGAGCAGGTGGGTAAAGTGTCTTGCCCAAGGACACAACGGCAGTGACTAGGATGACGGGAGCGGGGATCGAACCTGGAACCCTCAAGTTGCTGGCACGGCCACTCTACCAACTGAGCTATACCGCCCCAACCGCTGCACGGTTCACTTATGTAGGGTGAAAGAAGATTCGTTGTCATCCATTGATCGGTCAACAGAGAAGTTGGTTACCACATGAGGGAAGAAGTTCTACTGACCTCCAGGAGAGCTTCTTGGCTGGGCGGGCAGGTATCGGCGTGGCAGCGCTGGGGTGGACGGCGGCTGAAGGCTGTTGCTGCGACACGGCACACTTCTCTGGTGGTCCGTGGAGGGAGGGCTGCCGGTCACTCTGTGCAGAGGTGGCTCCTCGCTCACACTAAGACCTAGAAATGGATGAGCTTGCATCATATTTTCAATTCGATTGAAGAAGTTTAGATTTTCTAAATGCTGACACACTCATGACATACCCTGGCCTGTGTAACCTATCAAATTGATAAACACTCTTAAACACTGCGTATATCCTTTTTATCTCTACATACCCGATCGATACTGACGCTGTCCTTGTGCTTGACACACTGGGGTAAACAAGCAACACTGATAGGGTGATGAAACTGCAACCCGTCTGCTTTTGACCTACATTGTTACATGGTTGTGCCAAGTAGCCGACACAGGATATGATGATCATGAAATAATGATGTAGGAAGCCCTTTTGTACCCTGACAGCAGCTTGTTTACCGGTAGTATATTCGGAAAACATCTGGACACAACCAATTTGTTATTGTAATTTATTTAGGCCTTTGCTATCTTTATTGCTGCCTGTTTATATCGTGTAGGTAATAGGACTCGTCAAACTAAATCAATCTGTTGGGTGAAACCAGTAGAGGGAGAAAATAAGTTTGCTGCTTAAAGGGTCTGCAGAAGACACCAACCAGTATATAGAGAGACTGGAGTTCGGCTCTAGGAAAGAGGTCGGCAACCCGCTGCTCTGGAGCCGAATGTGGCTCTTTGGCGCCGCCCTAGTGGCTCCCAGGAGCTTTTTCCAAAATGTTTGGAGGGTAAAAAATTATGTTTTGTTTTAATATGGTTTCTGTAGGAGGACAAACATGACACAAACCTCCCTAATTGTTAAACAGCCCACTGTTAATATGTTTGTGTTTATGCTTCACTGATGAGAGTATTTGGCGAGCGCCTTTTGTCCTATTAATTTTGGCGGTACTTGAACTCCCTGTAGTTGTGTGGACTATGACGCAACAGTTTGTTTACATGTATAATTTTTTTCAACGCTGCCACAGAAAGACAATGCCACTTCTTCATTGTCTCATTTTGTCCACCAAACGTTTTATGCTGTGCGTAAATGCACAAAGGTGAGCTCTGTTGATGTTATTGATTTGTGTGGCGTGCTAAGCAGGCCTATTTGGTCAGTGCCTGACTGCAAGCTAATCGATGCTAACATGCTATTTAGGCTAGCTGTTTGCACATATTGCATCATTATGCCTCATGTGCTATGTTTTGCCAGACCACAGCAACGTTACACAGCTTGCAAAGATTGTAATAAATCCATTAGAAGAAGATGGTCTGCCGTTTCCTTTAATGTGGACACACACATCTATACCTTTGGCCACTTTAAACCAGTAATTTCCAGGAGTTTTCTCTCCCTCTGAGAAACCTCCGTTTTACTAACGTTTTCCAATGTTGTAAAAATGTGAAGAATAAATATTTAATTTCAGCATTTCTGTCAACTAACATTTGTGTCAGCCTGCGACACATAGTCATTTACATCAGTGGTCCCCAACCACCGGGCCGCGGCCCGGTACCGGTCCGTAGATCGATTGGTACCGGGCCGCACAAGAATAAAAAAATAAAATAAATTATTAAATCAACATAAAAAACACAAGATACACTTACAATTAGTGCACCAACCCAAAAAACCTCCCTCCCCCATTTACACTCATTCACACTCATTCGCACAAAAGGGTTGTTTCTTTCTGTTATTATTATTTCTGGTTCCTACATTATATATCAATATGGATCAATACAGTCTGCAGGGATACAGTCCGTAAGCACACATAATTTTATTTTTTTATGACAAAAAAACAAACAAAAAAATACAGTAGTTATTAGTATTACTTTCTTTTGCATTTTTTCCATACACTATTTAATATCTCAAATGTTGTTTCTCTTTTTAAAAGGTATATTACAAGCACCGATTAAATTGATTTTAATTTATTTCAATGGTATACAAGTGTTTTCAGTTAAAAGCTCTGTCACAGAATTAAGCTTGTAAGTTGAGGTACTACTACCAAGTGTTGTATATGCGAGACTTGTCAAAATATAGTTTATTAGGACTGGAACACTCTTGAAAAGTCCCGCTATAACCTGCTTAGTAGCTTTATGTATAATATAAGAGTTTTTCAACTTTAACAAACTCAATTGATCCCCTTGGGAAAGTGTTTAATATGTTATGTTTAATATGTTATGTCTTATTGACATGAAATCTTGTATGCATACAGAACCTATGCTTTAAAACACGCAGGCCATTTTTCTGGGATTTGGACCATTTGCAGGGGTCGTACAAAAATAGATTTGCCTTAGGAATTTGGCCGATCCAAACCAACAATGAACACAGTCTTTTGTAGAACTGGTATTTTATGCGCAAAAATTTTCTCGTCCAATCAAAAATACAGATGCCAGAAGTACCAAATAAATGCAACAAAAAACTAAATTTCAGTAAAAAAATATTTTAACCTTTTTGATTGTGGTTGCTGTGATTGAGGCGCACTTCAGGCATAAACAATAGAAAAAAACATTTAGAATACTGAGAGCAAGACATCATTTCAACACAAGCAGCTTTTGAGGAGCGACGTGAACCAAAGAAAAGAGATCATGGGTTATATAAACAAATGGATTCTGTGAAGAGTAAAGGCAATTTAATGGAGCACGTCACCGCTTGGCAAAATGGCAGCCAATGATGGATAAAAGCGCGCGAGGAGGATAATAAGTCAGAAGGAAGAGACCAGCTGGGAGGAAGCAAACAAAGCCATGTTAAAAAAAAAGAAGAGCTATGAAGATGTATGAGATTCAGCTCGGATGCAGCCGGTGGCAAGCTTGTGGTATTATGAAGACAAATGAAAAATAGCAAAGATATTAAAAAATCCAGTGCTCTGTTGAAGACTGCTTCAGTGGTGGTGACTGTAGGATAATGCTGGGCGAGATTGTGTAAGAAGAGGATCACAGTAAGGAATGTGCGACCTGATATCAGAACAGAACTGAACACTGACTTTATAAGCTCTTCGCTGTATATGAGGCACAGCAGGGTTTTTCAGACAGACGTCGACTTCACTCTGCGCTGTTCTCCACACAAGACAGTTTGTGTAATTAAACCGGGAGATTGAATTCATCAGAGCCTGTAATTCGAGCTTCCTGCCGTTTGTTTGAACTTTTAAATCATCTGCCAGTCTTCATGAAATATGTTGGAGTTCTCTGTGTTGCCTTATTAGTGGCTTTTTCTAGAAAAATGTTGACTTAACCATCGAGCTATGACTATGTTTACACCGCAAAACAAAGAGGCCCAAATCTGATTTTTTTCCCCCCCTGACTGTTTACACTGCAAGTGAAATGTGATCTTTATCAGACTCCAGTGTAAACGCACAGAGGCCCCAATGTGGCCCCAATGTGGCTTTGACGTCATTTGCATGCGTAGTTCGATAAAGTAAGGACAAAGGAAGTTGATTGGATTCTGTAAATTAACAAGGAAGTAGCAACTACTACTACAAATTAAAATAAAAGCCACCACACATTAAAAGCAAGTCTTTTTTACTTGAAAATAAATGAAAATAATATAATGTATGAATGAATATATATATAGTGTAATATCTGTGGGAGGGTTCTAATCTTTTATGGCTGTTAAGTAGAGGCAACACGAACATCAGTGTGGATCAATTTTTGGTTGTGTTTTCCGCACAAAATATCTCTATATTTTTCCCGTAAAGTAAAAACAAAACACAAAACAGTCCTACTTACCTACAGTCCTACTTACCTGAGATACTAAGTCTGTCATTATTATGACTAAGTAAGTCAATATTTTGACTTAGTAATTTACTAAGTCAAAATAATGACAAAATAATGACTTACTAAGTCAAGTTAATAAGTGTTTGCAATAAGCGTTTGAAAAAAAGAATTAAAAGTGGGACCACATGCTGACATATGCTCAACTCATCATGCTTAATTTATTACAGCATTTGGGAAGCCTGTAGTTGATTTTTATTATGTAAATGTTATATTCTTATCAACATGTGATAGCAGAGACCCTGCCATTCAAAACTAGGCTGCTACATAACTAATGATTAATGTAACTACAGCTGAAAAAATAGTACAATAGCAATAGAAGAGGCTATTCATCCCTGAACACCATGGAGTTCATGTAGGCTTTATGATGCACTTACATTATTATATAAACTATCAGAGACAGCTTCAGGAAACTCTTCATTTAACATAATGTACCGGTAGTTTTTTGCTGCTTCAACACAGCTCAATCAACACAGAAAAAGGTAAAGTGAAATAAATTATTTGTTAACTGTAGGTCAATAATACTTGTATTTCTCTCAGACAGACAGGGCTTTGCTGTCCGTTTCATGTGGGGAGCACACACACACACATGCGCACACGCGCGCACACACACATGTGCACGTACGCTGCAAAGTGAGCTAACGTTACGCTAAAAGCTAATTAGCCTTCACCTCAAGAACTGCGAGCGAGCTGAGCTGCCGCTTATGTTTCTAGAACGTCAACGGGCTCATAGTGACGTTACTAGTAGTTAAGTTGGAGAGGACTGGGAGGTGTTTATTATAATTTGGGGAGAATCCGCTGCCTTATGCTTACTTGCTAAAGACCTATCTGCTCACCCCACCGTCTCGCCTCTCTGCCTGCCTGAGCACTGACTCCATGCACTCTGAATACGCACTGCTGATTGGCTGTTACATGCGCTCTGAATACACACTGCTGATTAACTGTACATGTGCTCTGAATACGCACTACTGATTGGCTGTTACATGCGCTCTGAATACGCACTACTGATTGGCTGTTACATGCGCTCTGAATACGCACTGCTGATTGGCTGTTACCGCTTTGCGTGTAACCAATCAGATGGTTCTGTGGGTGGGACAATGCTGGAGTGCACCAGCAGCACAGCACAGAGACGTACTGACAGGGCTTGTTAAGACGTTAGCTCTTTGTTAAGGCAGCCGCCTTAACAACAAAGCGCTGCGGGAAACCCTGTATATTACATTTAGCCTGTTATTTGCGCACTATTGACTAGCGATGCACCCAAAATTCGGTTGTTGAACAAAGACTTTGCTTACCGAAACCGGATGTTGTGATGAAGTATCCACTTCAGCTGGCGGGCTGCGTCTTTCACTGCGCACACGAATGACATAGCTCGCCCAAAGCTGACGAAAAAGTCACATTCAGGTCGCATTGCTCTTTAGACTGAAGTCACATTTGAAAAGATCAGATACCGATCAGATTTGATGTGGCCTGAATCTGATGGGAAAAAAAATCAGATTTGAAGCACTTTGGAGCGTTAAGACTGGCAAAAAAAATCCAATCTGTGTCACTTTATAGCAAAAAAAAAATCAGATTTGGCGTGCAGTGTAAACGGAGCCTATGATGTGATAGATACAGGAAGCAAATGCAAAATATTGTGGTACAATGGTGATGCAATGCATTTTGTAGGGGGACCATGCCAGTAAAAACCTAATGTAATAACCATATCGCCACCTTTAGCAAGATAAAAAAAAAAAAGTGCTGTATTGTCAGCAGGAGTGTGCTTTGAGGGAGGTCAAGGTTAAAGCCACATTCAAAAAGCACAAAGTAATGGCCCTGCAGACCTGAGTGGATGACGAGTGAAAGATTTAATAACGAGACTGGAGCTCCAAGCCATGGCCAGATGTCAGGAAATTAAGATTCAGTCCATCCAGAAAGAAATGTCAAGTTTCTGCTTATGGAAAACAAAAGTATGACAAACTCAAGGCTATGTAGATCAGTGATTCTATGGGTTTAATGTGCATACAGTGCTTTACTAGATCTTTGAATAAAATGTGTGTTTTTGAGCCCAGAGAATACACAGGAACAAACCCCCCAATGTGTGATAGAAATTGCAATTTGTAAATTGTATAAACTTTTTGCTGAAGGCAAAGATATAAGTAAAATATCTTATTTTGTGGCTTCATCTATTTTTTTAGTCTTGTTACTTAAGGATATTTAATGTGATTTTATACCTGTGGTCTTTTTCCATTATTGTTCTGAACGCATATGTATGAGCAATGTGTCTAATTTTGTAGTTAATGCAGATATACTGTCAGTAAAATATCTAAAATAGTGACTTTTTTATTTGTTACCGTCTTGGTATGTTGTTTGAATAGGGCCCGAGCAGACAGAGGCTGCTCGGTGAGATCCGAGCCGAAAAGGGGTATGCAGAGCACCGCAAGGGCCCTATTGAAATTGATGTTTTTTTCTGCTGTACATTTACACGCCTTTTTGTGGCCCTTAACATGCACGAAAAGTCCTCATATTTTGCAGATGCTTCAGGTGTGATGACAAAATGTATATTTTAGGGATCCCGAAAATGAAATTTCAAAATTGGCTCTCTAGCGCCACCTTTAAAATTAGAAAAAAATACCAGATTCACGTATTGACACGGAAATCACAGGAGACGTCTATCATAACAGGACGCACACAAAAGTCTCAGGAAGCTATACCTGAAAACAAACAGGTAGTCGGTCATCTTGGTTTTCATCTTCCATTTTTCGGCGAACAAAGGGTGTCGTACTTTAACAAACCCTCCTAGGGACTTTGACCAAATGAGTCGTAGTTAAAGTTCCGGATACTACACATACATAAATAAAATACACATCATCAACATTAAAAGTGCACTTTTAACGTGTGTGCATTAATACAAATTGAAAAAGGGCTTCACGGTGGCAGAGGGGTTAGTGCATCTGCCTCACAATACGAAGGTCCTGAGTAGTCTTGGGTTCAATCCCGGGCTCGGGATCTTTCTGTGTGGAGTTTGCATGTTCTCCCCGTGACTGCATGGGTTCCCTCCGGGTACTCCGGCTTCCTCCCACTTCCAAAGACATGCACCTGGGGATAAGTTGATTGGCAACACTAAATTGGCCCTAGTGTGTGGATGTGAGTGTGAATGTTGTCTGTCTATCTGTGTTGGCCCTGCGATGAGGTGGCGACTTGTCCAGGGTGTACCCCGCCTTCCGCCCGATTGTAGCTGAGATAGGCTCCAGCGCCCCCCGCGACCCCAAAGGGAATAAGCGGTAGAAAATGGATGGATGGATGATTTTAAAAAATTGGGATCGCAGCACCCACCCACACCAAATCGCGGCACCCACACAACACCTCTCATGTGCATTGCAGAAACTATAGCCACATACAGTATGTAAGGATCTGAGCACTTCATGTGGTCCGTATTTCATCAATTTTATTAGTTACACACAGAAACAATTAATCGAAGCAACATAATATAAATAAAGCATTTTTATAATCAAATTGATTTAACCCATTAATTGTTACAGCCTTAATTTAATGTCAGTTTGTGCCCAATGTCGACATATTAGTGAAATATATATGTATTTTCCTTATTTATTTTGTACAGTCTTGATACGTATTTATTTATTACTTTGAAACATGCAGTTGTCATCTAAAAGCAGACGTACTTTAAAAGTAAAAAGTCAAATTTTGTAGCCTTAATCGTCCAAATAATTTAACTTTACTCCTCAATTCCTGAATGTTATGCCTAAGTCTTATTTCGTATTCATGGGATGTCTCAGAATGATACCAAAAGATAGACCAGGATTTCTGCTCAGTAAATATAATAACTAAAGCAGGGTAACGATATAACATTTTTATATCATGGTTATTGTTACCAAAATGATCGAGATTATCATTATCATCACAGTTTTGTTGAATCTGTTTAGAAACTATTGTATCATTGAAATATTTTAACCAAGTTGAATTTAAAAATAAATAAATAGGCAGACGGAACATTAAATATTCTTCTGGCTTTTTAGGAGCGATATTTTTGTTATTTGAGTGTTTTAATATGTTTATCTTCTTCATTTGTAAAATCTTTAGAGTGTTTCTTAATGACAAAGGCACAATGGGTGTTGTTTGTATCAGGAAAATACGTTAATGTGTCTTGCATTAGTGCTGGAATTTAAGCTATCTAGCAATTAGCGCACAAGCTGCTTCTCCAGGAAATGAGCAGTTAATGGAATTGTAGGGGCTGTCTGGCGTTGGCTTGCTGGCTGGCTTGGGTGCTGCCATGTTGGTGGGATGCGTTGGCGTCTTTACCAGTAAGAAGGGGTGAGGCAGCTGTTCGCCTGGTTTGCATTTTTTTTAGAACGTTCTGGAACGTTTGTGGATTGGAGTGATGGAGGATAAACATATTGGGACACGTGGAATGGGATGGTGTGACTGTTGTGGCGCCTGAGCGGTGTTTGGTGTTTCCTCTACCGGGAAAGTACTGTGGGGCTATTTATTTTGGTTGTTAGGAGAAGTGCAGCTTTGTTGGGGGATTTTTGGCGTGTGTATGGGTACTTTTTGGAGGCATTGAGCGATGCTGCAGTGATGGCCGTGATCGTTTGGTCGCAGTGACTTTGTTTGGCCTATTTTGTTTGTTGTGTGTATTTAGGGGTCCCCCGCCAGGGGCCGGGGCCTGTTTTGTTGCTTTCGATTGTGGTTTTTGTTTGTATGCGGGATTCTGCTTGCCTCGGGATGCCTGCGGGGTCCAGGGTTGGGGGGCTAGCCTCCTGGCCGTATGTCTCGGTTGTTGTATGTCTTGTCTGTTTGTGGGCTCTCTGCTCCTACTTACAGCACACTCACCTTAAGGACATTGAGGGATCGGCCTGTGGAGAGGAGTGATGGAGGGATGAGGAGGCCTCTCTGGGGCGTGAGTCCTCCTGATCCCCTGCTCGTCCATCCCTCAATTTTGATTTTATATTTGACACTTAGGGTTTGGGGGGCTCGGCATGGGAGGGAGCCACCCCACCCACCAATTTTATTCGCATCATTAGACCCCACCTGCATCCATATTTCCCTCACGCTGCAGCACACACATCAATAGGGACTGGAGTTCAGCTGTGATGGCTGACCTCCTAATTTTAACTACACAATAGATACTCTGGGGGCCATTTATACACCCACATCACATGCACAGGTGGGATAGGGTGGGGGGTGCAGTTTGGTGGCCCTCCAATCCCATGCTGAGGCTTCACTAATTGTGTGAGGGTGAGGCATGCTTTGTTTTGGGCGGAGTATTGTGGGGTGGGTTCTGTCTCTGTTGGGGAGGGGGTTGGGGACCCTCAGGTATACGCAGCTGGTGCGATGGGTGGAATGGCTGAATGGAGTTATTGTGGTTGCGGTTGTCGTTGTTGTGCTGTTGTAGTTGGGCTTTTTTTTTTGGGTGACTGAGTGGCCGCGCAGTGTGCTTTTTGGTAGAGGGTATATCGGGTGTAGTTCTGGCTTCATGGGGGGCCATGGTGTTTTTGTTTTGTGTGTTTGGATGTGTTTGTCTTCTTACGTTTTGGAATGTCTTTTTTGATGGATGTGCACTGGGTGGTTGGTAGTTTCGCTTCCGGTTTGTGTGGTGTTGTGTGGGTTCGCTTCATGTTGGGCAAGGTCTTTGTCCGTCTGTATCGGCTTGGCGCTGTGGAGTTTGTATCGATGGCTTGGTGCAGGAGCAGCGCAGCCTTTTTGTTTGGTATGGGTGGTGTGCCTCTGTTGTGTATTTGTGTGGGTTTGGGTTGGGGAGTGGCTTTGTATGGGGTAGTGTTGATGTGTCTTGTTTGCATGTTGACGTTTGGGCTGGCTAGCGGGTTGGCGCTGGTTGGTCTCCATGGTTTTGTTGGCTTGTGGTTGTTGGTCGTGGTTTTATGGTGGCTTTGACTTGGTGAGGTAATGCTGGATACCTGGGATTTTTCGGCGGTTGTCTTTGCTGCCGTTTGTTTATGGTGCGGGCCCCCGTGGCTGTTGAGGACGGTGCAGGGGGTTGGCAGCTATTGTGGTCCGTGGCTGCACATGCGCATGGCGGTTGTCGGGGCTGGCTGACTTCGGTTTCGTTTGTTGTCATTTTGATTGGCTTGTCGGGTGTCGGCCTGAGCCTAGCCTCACACTGTGCCGCACTGTCCTTCGCGCCCAGAGGGCAAAATCAAGCGGCTTTGCCACTCTTTGATCACTGTCGACGTGTAGTCTTTAACTCTGACACCATGTCGTGTTAATGAGGAAGCTGTGCTTGTTTATACACGACTTCTTTATTTAATTTGTCTCCAGTTCAACACACAAGCTAACTTGGCTAATATTAGCAACTCTCGTGACGCAGGCACCTCACGTGACCTACGTGGCTTTGGATGGATAAACAAGGCAATTCTGACAACAGACCACAACTCTTATTCTATGACAATCCCACAATAAAAAAATAAGAGCTCCTTCAGCTGTCTGACACTCTATACCTAACTTGCTATCTACTGCACTCATTTTAACTGTGAGGGTGTACAATACAATTTATTCAAGATGTTAAATTGACTCACCTTATGTTTAATGCTTCTAAAGGGCATTTTTCCAAATATAATTCCATGACATGTCTTTTTCAAAAATGTTTAAATCAGTCATTCATTTCCAAACAATTTCATCATTTGCATTCCGAGTATGATGTTCACTTATCATTCATAAAACCTTTTAACATTTTTTAAAAATTGTATCCTGATTTAAAAATGTATCCTCCAGTTTGTGGCTATATAATGCATATTTTCAGAGGATATGCATTTTTACAGCATGTTTTAAATAGTTAAAATTTTTTAAATGTTTTCTGTGTATATCATATTGATCAACTAATTCAAATTTGGATGTTTAATTAGAGGGTTTATCCAATCCAATCCAATCCAATCCACTTTATTTATATAGCACATTTAAACAACAAAATGTTTCCAAAGTGCTGCACAACAATATTAAACACAATTAAAAACAATATAAAATAAATATGATTAAAAACAATTTCAAAGGGTAAAACCAATTAAAACAGTAAATAGAAAGCAAAAAGCAAAATTTTAAAAACACAGAGGACAACAGAGGACCACACAACTCACGTAGTGTTAAAAGCCAGAGAATAAAAGTGGGTCTTAAGACGAGACTTAAAACACTCCACTGTGGGAGCAGTTCGAACATGGAGGGGCAGAGTGTTCCAGAGCTTAGGGCCGACCACAGAGAAGGCCCTGTCTCCCCTGGTTTTAAGTCTCGTCTTGGACACCACGAGCTGGAGCTGGCTCTCGGACCTCAGAGCGCGCGCAGGATTGTAAGTTTGGATAAGGTCCGAGATATACTGAGGTGCCAGTCCATGTAAAGCTTTAAAAACAAACAGCAAGGTTTTAAAATCAATTCTAAAATGAACAGGGAGCCAGTGCAAACTCTCAAGGATTGGGGTTATATGCTGGCGTCTCCTGGCCCCTGTTAAAAGTCGTGCTGCCGCATTCTGGACTAACTGCAACCGGGAGAGAGCTTTTTGGCTAATGCCAGCATAAAGTGCATTGCAGTAGTCCAGGCGACTTGAAATAAAAGCATGCACGACTTGTTCAAAAAGGTTAAAAGATAAAAACGGTTTTACCTTTGCTAAAAGACGAAGATGATAAAAACACGATTTTAAAACGCCATTGACTTGTTTGTCAAGTTTAAAATCGCTGTCTATAGTGACGCCAAGGCTGGTGACTTTGGGACGCACATAATTTTGCAATGGTCCCAAGTCAGTGAGGGCCGGACCAAACACTAAAATTTCCGTTTTTCCCTCATTCATTATTAAAAAATTCTGGGCTAACCAAGCCTTGACGTCGCATAGACAGTTGAGAAGGAGTGTCAGGGGGCCGTGGCCTTTTGAAATAGGCATATAAATTTGGCAGTCGTCTGCATAAAAGTGATAAGACACTCCATGCCTCTTAAAAATCTCTCCAAGAGGGAGGAGATATAGAGCGAACAGGATGGGGCCTAGAATAGATCCCTGGGGGGCACCACAGTAAAGCGGCGCAGAAGAAGAAGTGGCGTCCCCCAGCCTGACAGAGAAGGACCTTTCTGACAGGTAGGATCTAAACCACTCTAATGCAGTCCCCCTGACACCCACACAGTCTCTCAGGCGATCTAAAAGAATTGTGTGGTCGACTGTGTCTAAGAAGTGTTTAAGTACATTTCCCCTTCAATACTTTTGATTGAAGGTATAGTGTGATGAATGACAGGTGGAGCCTTTTAATTGGCTCTTGTTTAGGGCCAGTGCACAAAGTCAGAACACCTGATGCTTGGAATGCTACATCCTGGGAACGTGCTCATGCTGTGGCGAAAGTGAGTACACGTCAGGAAAATGAGAAACTGCAAATTTCCGCAGAAGTGACTGGCTGGCTAACTTTTCAAAAATGTGTTTAAGCCCATCAATTGTAAACCCAGAGAGGCGTTCCGGTTGCGCCGAACACTAAATATATCCATTTGATAAAGTCAAATACAAAAAAGTATCCCACACTTCTATTTTGTAAAGATAAATCTGTACAGCAGATATGGGCATCTACATCAACAGTATGATTTTCCTGAGTGGCTGGACAGGACATGTTAAAAATAAATAAAAAAATTAGCATTTTCCATGGGAGTTTTTCCAAGTGCGGTAATTAATCAAGGTTTTACGATAAATACTATTTGACACAGTAATACTAATCGTCAATTTTAGTGGTATTCATTACATCCCTAAGCAGGGTAAAAGAAATGTAATGTAGATTGTACAGAACGCATTACTTTGTGTAGGTGTGCCTAATATTTTGTGTGATGTGTGTATGTGAGTGAGATATGCATTTCTGGACTTTGACTTTGGTCCAAACCAAGGATGATATGAAGCGTGATAAAAGAGAAGATGGATGAAATGGTGTCAGTATATGCGTCAAGGCTGCCACGATAGTTTTCCTGCCTTCCTGTTGCCAAGTGGCATCCATATCTAATTGGCCAATCTGATTTGCTTCTCCACTAGCGTGTGTGCATGTGTGTGTGTAACTACTATATGCGCACATGCGCCATAGAAACCATCTGCTCACAGCGAGCTAGCGTGAGTCACACACCAAAATCTGAGATCCGAGCCGTGGCATCTGGGGTGCAGCATCCACTCCCCTCTCTATTTTTCATCTCACACACTTCCTGTCTGTCCTACGCATGATCTATTTCATCATTATTTCACTATCACTTAAAAAAAAAAAAGACTGATTGCGGCGATAATGCTGTGGTTGTTTTGGCTATTGAGTTTCCATAATGCACATAGGCCTTCCTCTGCAGGGTTCAACTATCTCCCCCCACCCCCACTATGTAATGGAGTCTGTCAATCACAGTGGAATTAACAACGTATTCCCAATGTACTTGACATGCATGCATGCTCTCACTCTCTCACACACACATTCAAGCACCTCAGAGATGTCAGCCAGAGGATCACGTTAATGGCTAATCGATAGTTTATATAGTAACCTATACATCCCCAGATGCTAGAACTTAATACTTACATACAGTTTTATATGTAAACATGCAGCTCGTCAACTGTATCAGATTGCTTTTCCTCCCAGTGATCTATAATGTATGTTCGACGCTACAATTTTTGGCGCCCGAGGGCTCCCAAAGCACAGCGTTCAGCCTCTCTGACAAAACGATTTGGCGACAGATTCAAACATCCGGCTTGCCACAAACAATATAGCATACAATTGTGCAGATATAAACACACAGAGTGTCATTTAGTGGAATTATTGTCAAGTATGGCCAGTAACCAGGTTGATGAGCTATGACAGTGGGGAGCTTAAACTCAAGGGATCACTTTCTAACCCACTTATACAGATGATTGGCATACCTTGCCTTCCTATCACTCTGTTCCTTAATGATCCTTTTCGGCATCATCTGCAGCCCCTGAAGTGCCTTATTTCCAACTAGTTTCCCCACTTTCTTTCATTTCAGACGTTCTCCCCGCCGACAAGCGCTGGAAGGATGTGCGAAAACTCATCTGTCAATCTGACTGCTCTTTGATCGGATTGTGGAATGTGCCAAGAGGGGAAAACTTCCCTGCAGTGATGCAGCAGTAAAAAAAAAAAAAAAAGGTATCACAAACACTCTCACACACACACACACACACACACACACACACACACACACACACACACACACACACACACACACACGCACACATTCCGCTCACACGCGCGCATACTCACTCAAATAAACACAGTGTCAAGAGATAAAATAGTCTTGTTAGTTAGAAAACCAGGCTATTTTCCTGATCACAAGTGCAATGTTCTCTATCTAATTGTCAAGCAACCATCTTGCTGTGAAGCAAACCGTGTTCTCACGCAGAAGGATCTCATTATTTCCCCGTAACACCTTGGGCTACGCGCAGATTTTACACTGCAATTATTTATAAGCAGAAGTGGCAGTATCTAAAATTCAAATCAGCACAAGGCTCGAATTCCAGGGACGTTTATCTTACGTTCTCTAATTGTTCCTTGTAGTAAAAAGACATTGCCTGGCTCACAATGTGTTTTGCCTTTAACAACAAGAAAAAACCCAAAGAAGATACGGTAGCTCACAAAAGTGAGTACACTCACAAGTATTATTCTCTAAATAGGTGGGCAACACCAGTGACTAGGGGTTCTCTAAAAAAAGATTGTGATTTTTATTTGTTCTGATTCTAAATCGTTTCATAATTTTCATGAATAGATTAAAAAATAAAAATGAGAATTTTCATCAACCTTTGATGAACACATAACCGATATGCAACTGAAACTATCATTGCAGTATATTATTTTCAATCTCTGTATTTTATGGAGAAACTATATAGAGTACAGTACAGAGGTGTCCAACCAGTAGCTTGTGAGCAACCGGTAGCTTGCCAAAAGGTCAAAGAATATTTGCCTAATCTCTCAGTATTTTTATAGCTATTTATTTATTCAATTAATGACAAATTACCACAAAATAGCCTAAAAATAATAAATGTAGTGTTTGAATGGAGATATGCTTCTTAAATGAAGTACAATTTAAATATTGCCAGTCATATAATGCCAAAACACACCCTTTACTTTTTGTGTACCTTTTAATTTGTATTGCTTTTAGTTGTTTTCAGTTTTTAGATCAATTACTGATATTTTCTGCATGTTTGCTTCTTGTCTATTGTATTAATTGTACTTTTAGTGTATTATTGTAAAGTGTCTGAGATTTTAGAAAAGCACTTCTAAAAATATGTATTATTATTGTAAAACATTAAATCGATTATTTTTACCTGAGTAGCTCAAATAGTGATGAAAAAAACCCTGCACTAGAAATGTTAGGTGAACAAACATTTTAATACAAAATGTGAGTTGTGAATACCAACAAGTTGTTCATACTCTGGCAAAACAAGCCTATTACCTTTGTTTGGGTTGAAATAGCGATGAAATTAAACATTTCAAAAATGAGTAGCTCTCTTTCCCATTTTTATTTTGTAAAAGTAGCTTTCAGAAGAACATGGTTGGGGACCCCTGCTATTGTGTATCTATATTATACAATATAATATAGGTTTAGTTTGCTTTTAATTGGACTATCATTCAAAGTTTGTATGATTGTTCGTGTCTATCAGACCAAATTTTATAAGATATTGATAAGAATATGAAAATGGTTTTCTATCTTCTGGTATGGAGATGCATGCAGAAGAGTTCCTCCCCAGTTTCACAGCTGCTAAGAAGCATTGCTTCCCCCACATTGCCACACTCTTCGTACTCAAGAATCAACCAATGGGAGGCCGAAAGTGGAGATGAAACAAGTACTCAGGGGGGAAACAGGGATGACATAACAGTGAAAGTGACGTACGCCAGAGCTGAGGAGCTTACGTCAGCTGTAACTGGGTGAGGAACAGCAAGCTATGTAGGTCACATTAAAAAAGCATGCAGTTTTACCCAAATCCAGCCAACTAACCCAACCACATTACAACTTTGTGTACAATTGCTATTTTAATGGAGTGTTCCAGCTCTACACATTTCTGAGAAGGCAGTTATCTCATGTAAATTACTGATATATACAAAAAGACGAAAAAGTTGGTAAGGGGTGAACTGTTGGGTAAGCATTATGTTCTATTTCGTTGTTGAAGAAAAGTAATCCCAGGTTGGTACTGGTGGGTCTAATTCCAATTAGGATTAGCAATCATGACGCTACTGTATGTTGGAAGAAAAAAAAGGAAAGCATCTTTTGCTGTAACTGTAGCATAATGAACGTGGGTGGGGAGTGTTTATGTAAATTATATGAGAAGGGTGAATAAAACAAGGTAATACAAACAGTATGGTGATGATCATGACACTGTCTAGATATAGTATATAAAATTCTCTAGTCATCAAGCAGGTTTAAGATACTGTATTAAGACTTACAGTGAACCGTCCTGCCTGGGTCGCTCCGTGCACTGTCAGCAGAGCGAACGGAGGAGACGGAGGACACACTAGAACTCCTGACAAAGCCAAACGCTGCCAGGCGGCCCACGGGCAGACGGGTGGAGCTGAAGCCAGGCGGACGTAGGCCTGACTGGTTTGCTGCTTTAGGAAGTAGAGACCTGCTGGAAGTCACAGCCTGCTCCTGCGCTGATGCCGGTGCTTCAGGGGCAGGTGGATGATAGGTGAAAACCTCATCCTCAGCTAGAGTACCAACAAAACAACACAGTTTGTCAAATTGTAGGAAGAAGACAGGAGTAAAATAATCTATCCCAGCAACGTGCAGGGTGACCCATAAACATTTTATTCAAAATTACCATGGTCTAGTTGAAATTTGCTGACCTTGGACTTCAACCTGTGAACGATCATTCCCAAAGTTTCAGTTATCTTTGTCGTGTTACATAAATATTCTCCAAAAGAGGTCTGTGGTATTGGAGGCAAATTTGCAGATGTCACGCAAAATCTCAATTACTTGAACACATTTCTCTTTCCCTGATTTTTTCTCTGATTGCCATCTTTTGTTTGCCTATTGTTTGAGGTTTGTTCTTCACATTGATGGCCTGAAGGCTGCAATTAAGTTTGCCTCCAATGCTGCAGATTTTGTAAAGAACATGACTTTTATGCAAAGCGTCCAGGATAACCGAAACATTGGTAAATGATCGAACACAGACTGAAGTTTAAGGTCAGTAAATTTCTTGAGATTTTATAGGATTTAATGAAACTTGTATGGGTTCTGATTTTTTGGGTCACATTCAATCTGGTATTTCAAAAATGTATACACAACCTATATGAGCTGGATATTTACACAACAGTGTGCACTTTCACACAGCAACACGGTATCCCACAGTCAGATATTTTCAACACGACAGGGCTGGCATACCCGCACACACAGACAAGTTCCCCCTCTGTTATGGCTCTAAAACTACTTTCAAAGGCATAAAATTGCTATGTTGACTCTGAACGTAAATTTTCTTTCTCTAAAGGAAGGTGATTAGTTTAAAAAAAAAAATACTGTGCTCATGTAACCCACCAATTAAAAGAACATTATTAAAATAGAAGTGATCAGACATTTTGCGTCTTCATTCTTCCATTCCTTGCTTGTTGAACAGTAGCCTGAAAGAGTCAGTGGACATATAGTCAGTCTTGTCCAGCGCCATTTTTTGGTTACTGTACTATTAATTTTGGTAGTGAATAGAAGAATCTTTGACCATGGAAATGGACAGTACTGGGTGTCTGGTGGAAAAAAGGGAGGCAGCTTATTTGGGAGTGTGAGCAAGGATTCCAACAATTCTGCATAGATATGATCTTTGTTTCCTGGCGAATTGTTCATCATCGAGTGCTGACTCTGCTGTTTCTGGGCTTTCTGACACCCAACTGTTTTGGAACTCAGATTTAAAAACTACTAACACTAACACAACAGTTTGTTAACAGCTGCTTTCGACTCGATGTGGTGAGTTAATGTCTGGTACTTTATGTACTGTAATGCTAACGTTGTCAGAGTTTAAATTCATAGACCAAATTGAGCTGAGCTTGTTTCTCTATAAATCCTGTGGACAGCCAATCAATCAGAAGGAGTGGGGAAATGATTATCGGTGAACAAAGGGATACCAACAGCAGTTTTTTTCCCAAGTCAAACAATAAAATGTAGGGGGCCAAACAACTATACACATTCTCCATGTGCCTTGCTAGGTCTAGATCCGGGGTAAAACATTATCCCCTGCTGGCTGGCGAGATAAGGTAGGAAAGACGTTGTTTCCTCTCCACTTGGCCTAATGTGTTATCAACTGGATGCTGCAAAGCTCCCATCACATCAATCCAAGAATACAAACATTTGATGTGGGGAAAGAATATGAGCTGTGTTGGTCGGAAGTGAAAAAGTGGGGGCCTGAAAGTGCTATCATTGCTGCTGCTTTCCTCCTCACTTATTGTGAGCCTGTGAGCCATTTGGTCTCAGTATTAGATTGGAGCTCAATGCTTGGATTTGGAAGCCCTAGATCATTAAAGATAAATGCGCCAATTTCCCTCCTGTCCCCAGTTCTGGTTCTCCCCTTCAAAGGGCGAGGAAATTCAGACAAATATCCACTTAAAACTGAACATCACCGGCTCCCCTCTTGCTGAATGAAAACACACATTATTTAACTGAATCTGAAGGGGAAGCAAGAGTTATCCAATATAGCAGCAGTTTTCAAAGTGTGGCACAGTGCACCTCTCCTCAAAGAACATAATATGGCCCTCAAAAAACAAATTTTGCTGGACATTTACACATGGTTTACTTTATCAATCCATTAGAATCAAATAATGTGCCTTTGAGGAATCTATAGCTCGCTTGCTGGTTTGTAAATATTTTATTTTTTTATTTATTTTTCAGTTGCCAGGTATTCTGGCGTGTCCGGATTTAGGCCTACCTTGTACTTGAAACCCCTGCTACATTTGATAAATGTTCTTACTTTAGTACTTAAAAGAAATGTCTTTCCCTTTTTTAGTGCATCCAGTTTAGCGAAAAACGGTTCGTACGAGGCAGCTAACAATGCAAGTAACAGGAAAATTTGGTCTATAAAGCCCTCTAAAACATCATTAAATATATGCTGTAAGTATGTATGTAATGTAGTAACATGCACATTCATGATAACATGTAATATAATTTTAAGCATGACCATAACTTATTTCCTGGGCGTATTGATTTCACAGAGTGCATAATAATGAACGCTACTTCCGTCAACAGAAATAGCGAAGAGAGCACTTTGTGTCTTTACCACTAATGGCAGACTTTGTGAGAGACTTTGAGTGTTATCATGTAGCACTATTGGTAAAGGTTTCAAATAAGAACATAAAACAGTGACTTACAATGTTCGCTCTCACTGCAATGCTGACTGATAGGATGGTCGTAGCTTTCAGCACTTGTGCTCTCCCAGAGCTGTTAAATTCAGAGCAATCCTCACTCCTCAGATAAAGTGCTTTCTAGCGAGGTTGTCTGGTTTTATGCTGCGTTCCATTGGTAGCACGTGGATTTTCAAAGTTGACCCAACTTCTCGGCTTGGTGCCTTATTCCCCTACTATACAGGTGAAATGTATGGTTTATAACCTAGTACTAAATTTCCCAAACTCAAATCCAGTCCAGCAGAAACAGGTTTCTTCTTCAACCAATGTTATTAGCCATTCAAGCTAACTGTTAGCTTGTAGCTGGCTACTCGCGAGTGGTCTAATGGAGCAGAGTGAGGAACGTGATGTGTCATGAGGCCAGAAAAGTAGTAGCTTGGTTAACATGTAAATGTACAGGCATGTAAATGGAGTGTTGTTGGCAGTTTTTAGATGTCTTTTTAGAGCGCTTTATAGACTTAATAGATCCCAATCACCAGCATTGTATTGAGAATGCACACTAATGCAACACAATATTTTTGCTTGCATGCTGTCTTTGTAAAAGGTTGCAGCGGGAAGAAAGTGACATTAATTAAGAATTCATTGGAGTTCACTTCAAAGCTTATGTTTCCCAGCAGGCTGTGGAACACTAATATGTATCAACAGGGATTGTAAAAAGGAAGCTGGGGAACATTATAGCAGTAGGCTGAATAGATTTGTATGTATAATTATGATATAGATCTGTATATCCGAACATATGGCAAATGCACTACATGTTTATGTTTACCAGATCTAAGGAGAGAGCAGATTAGGTATGTAGAATGGGAATGTATTTAATTTCCTTGCATTGGTGGGAGGATGATTAGCAAATTTCTAACTTCAATATTCCACTGGCAGTCCTATTGCATCATAAATAGAAATGCAGGTGCCAGAGGTGGTGAGTAAATTGTGCCAGTTAGAAATTTGACTCAGCTGAAGGTGAAGAGAAATCAAGTAGTTATTTATTAATGTTGTTTCATAGATGCTGCCTGGGATCAGAGGGCATGCTAAAATCCTCTGATCGGATCATCCAAAATTTGAGGCAATGCATTTCAATGAGCTACTTTCATCTCAGGCCAAATTGTCAGAGCAGTCCCACAACGACACATGGGAACACGTGTGCAAGGGAGCAGAGAGATAACGTAGCTTACTGGTGTGTCAAATGTATGGTAGATAAAAAGTAAATTAGACTTATTATTATTTACCTGCGGTATCTTGGCATTTCTGGCCAGCTGCTGGGATGACCGGTTGGATTGGTTGGCTGATTGCCGACCTCTGACTTTGGCCAGGTTCTTTGCCTTTGACTGTGCCTGAAGCTGTCCTTGTGACCGCTCCCAGACCTAAACGCATTCCTCGGCCACAGCGCAAGAGACTGCCACTGCCTCCAGCCTGAGCAGCTGTCCGGATCTGCAGTGGGTCCTCTGCAGAAGTCTCTTTAAAACTGGTAGATCTCCCGACCTAATAATGGATTCATAAAGTACTTTGATGAATACTAATTACTTATCTTTGCGTTTCAGCTAAGTGATTAATTAGAACAACTAGTTTAGGAATGCCTACCTTGGGCTGAGCTCCATAGAAGTCCCCTGCTTTGCTGCCAAGCTTTGGAGGTGCTGTATAGCTGTGCGGGTGTGTATGTGTAACAGTGTTTGTATGACCAGGGGCATGGATACTCCTACTTATTAATCCTGACGGGAATATGTTGGTTTGCATCTCCTTGCGGTACTTGTCATAAAGCAAATTGGAGGCACTGAGCACTGGTACCCCTCTGGTTTCTTTGTCAAGCTTAGAGAGGTCTATAGGTGTGTCTTTGAAGGAACCGAGTGTTGCACCATGTGGATATGCTGATATCCTTGCTGGTAGAGAAGATACCTGATAATGTCCGTCAGCAGCTTGAGGCTTGAACTGAGGATTTTTCCGGACGTAGGTAATGATTTTGGGGCGAACTCCTTTAGGTTTAAGTGAAGGAGACCTCTCTTTGGGGCTTGAGTTATGGCTTGAGTTAAAGTTTCTGTGCTGGTTGTTAAGAGGCGCTTTGGGGATTCCAGTCGGGGTTATGTTGGTTATAACTGGTGCTCTCACTGAAACGCTTTCATTGTCCTGAGCTGGTGTCTTTATAGTAGGGCTGCTTTGAACTCCTCTTTGTGTATCCTTAGATATGAGATACATTGAGGCTTGTCTATGTGGTGAGCCCTGGGGTGTCCTGAGAGGGGATTGGGGAGGTGTGAATGTCCTTTTGGGACTAGAACAGTTACGTCTGTAGGTGAACTGAGTCTGGGGTCGCTTCTCCATAGTGTATGGCTTGCAGGGATTTGAAGTAGACTCTGCAGATGGCCCTGGCGGCTTCTCCACCGGCGACACCTCCTTCTGCACTGTCCGGTTGGGTTGTCTGGGTTGTAAGACTCCACATGCATTGTACAGATGTGAAAAATCTGAGGGTTCACGTAAAGATGATCTTGCAAGTTTTCTATTTGACCCGTTGTCAGTGTGACTGGGTGAAACTGCGGCAGTATTGTTAGAGGGAAATTGTCCAATTTCAGCATCTTGTGCACCAGTCTCTAAGCTTGAGACTCTTCCCATCTCTGTCTGACAGAGAGGTCGAACAAGCTGTTGCCGCTTCGGTGGTAGCACCCTTTCGTCAAAACTGGTCCTCCTTCTTTGGCCCAGACCTCCTTCAGAAGAAGATCCATTTCTGAACTGGATTCTCTCTTCCTCGTATCTTTTTTGATGATACAACACTGGAGGATTGTGGTCTGAAGGAGCTGCCCTTCTCAAACTCTGGGCTGAGGTAGCGTCGTTGGCATTCAAATAGGGGTTGGTCTTGGAGTTGGGCAGACAAATTAAAGCGTCTCTATGAGAATCCAGGGTGCTGGACAGACTTCCACTGAGTTTAAGGGTAGATAGATTTGACACAAACACATTTGTCTCAGACTTGGACTGCTTGAGCCCTCCTCCACCTGTCTTGGTGTTTATTTCATCGTTTAAACCTGTCATACAAGTGTCCAGTTCTTCTGTACTACAGGTAATCTTTCCTTTCACCTCTTTGTCTCTGTGCGCTCTGTTCTCCACCTTGTTGCTGTCGTTGTCGTTCCTTTTCAGCCCAATGGAAGCAGAACTGGCAGTCGAACTGGAGGATATTGACATTGGCCCCTCGTCTTTGCCGTCTTTTGTGCTCTCCCCCTCATCCTCCTCGTCGTCCTCCTCCTCTGGGCTTCTCAGAAACCTGTGTATATCCTGACATTCCACAAGCTCTATCTCTCTGAGCCCAGGATGGGAGCATTGCTGCTCAGAACCCCAGATCATCATCTTGTCATGGGACTCACTTTGACATACCAAAGGTGGGAGGGGGGTCATATTGTACCCTGTGTCCTCTAACTGTCCTCTGTCATCACTTAAAGAAGGCAATCGATTGTCGTTGTCATCCCCAGTGTGGGAGAACTGAATCCGAGCTTTGTTTGTGACTTTGTCCGCTGCTCTGTCAACATTAACACCAAGTCCCGTTAAACTAGTTGGAATGCTCATTTTGGACTGTCTTTTTGGGCGTTTTCAAAGACACAAGCCTGAGGCCATTGATTAAAAACCTTTCTTTCTTCTCACTTTATTTTCTTCAAAGTCTTTGTAATAATGGTGCTTTGAGAATATCATTTCATGTTTTTTTTCCACCTCAGCTCGTTTCTTGTCTTGCGTTTGCTGCTAAAATTATGTCAGTGATGATTCCTCTTTGAGGTCTTTGCAATCTGAAAGAAAAAGTAAACCGTATAAGACAACGAACAACATAATTTACCATTTTACCAGAATATAAGACAGTAGAGGGACAGCGCATTTCTCTTGTGTATTTATTATTCCTGCATGCTGTAAGTTTAACTCTGGTCCATGCCTTTGAGCTGTGTAGCTTTCAACAACAGGGCTCTTTAAAAACTTATTTTTTAAGCCTTTAGTTAAATCTAATCTTGTAAAAATAGCAAAACAGAAAATAACCAGTATATTCACCCAGCAGTGAGCATCACATCCTTACTTTATGCATATGTTCTTACTGCACAGCCTTTGATCCCATTTACAATTGTGAATGCTTTGCCAAGTGCACCAAAACGCAGACTACATTTTTTTCTTCTTGTTCCCAAACCAGAGTACTGAACCAAAAGTCCTTAGTAGCCTTAGCAAATAACTGTCGAGCAACTAATAAATATGATAAATAACTTCAAAGATTCTCTGTTGTCAATTTTTCCATACATGCAGGACATATGATAGAATCAAGGTGATGCATAAAATATGATTTAAAAAATATTAATTTTGACTTAAAGAACGTCTTTACTGCACTAATTAATCACTTTTTGGAACCACATCCCTCCCAGTTGTAGTGTGACATCACATGGCACAAAACTCTCAACAGCTTGGTTTTGTTCATAATTATTGTGTGTTAAAATTAGTTCATAGTGTTAAAGCAGGGGTTTTCAAAGTGCGGCCCAGGGGCCATTTGCGGCCTGCAGCTAAATTTTATTTTTATTTATTCACACGTTTTAAAGACAAAATAAACACACCTCAGATTAGAAAATTACACAAACACACACAAAATGCAACTCTCTGGTCTTTGATGATTTCCTTGCGCCTTATCATTATGTACATGTGTACAAAATTCTTGTGAGTGCTAAATCCCTTACAAATATTTATGTTGGCAGAATAATAATATTAGTAAAGAATAATAATAACAAGAATAAATTGAATACACAGGGGTTAATGCGTGTGCCTCACAATACGAAGGTGCTGAGTTCAATCCCGGGCTCGGGATCTTTCTGTGTGGAGTTTGCATGTTCTCCCCGTGACTGCATGGGTTCCCTACGGGTACTGCGGCTTCCTCCCACCTCCAAAGACATGAACCTGGGGATAGGCTGATTGGCAACACTAAATTGGCCCTAGTGTGTGAATGTGAGTGTGAATGTTGTCTGTCTATCTGTGTTGGCCCTGTGATGAGGTGGCGACTTGTCAAGGGTGTACCCCGCCTACCGCCCGAATGCAGCTGAGATAGGCTCCAGCACCCCCCGCCACCCCGAACGGGACAAGCGGTAGAAAATGGATGGATGGATCTTAATGGGGTTAAATTAGATTTTACACTAATTTGCTTTGTTATTTATAGCACAGAGCTAAGTGTGGATGTTTTGTTCAGATAGTCTAGCATACATTGATTGGCCTACATTGTATTGGATTTAGTAACTTTAATGTACAAAAAGTGTCCCCCGCCTCCTTCAAAATTTGTGTACGCATCCCTCAATGGAAAAGCTTTGTACATCCCTGTGATAAAGCAAGAGCACTACAGGTAATAGGTCCAGCAATTATAGCAAGAGGTTGATTATGTTATTATGGATGTTCACGGAGCGGCATTGAGAAAGGAGACAAGTAAGGAGAGAGGTGAAGGCTGGATCAGTGCTTGTTAGACTGGACTCACTCCAGGGATGATTCAGAGAGATGTAGAGAAATAAAAAGAAAAGTGTGAAGTGTTTTGTAATACCCCCCCCATAAAAACCTTTTAAATATAATTTATTGGGGCAAAATGATTGTGTTGTGTGTGTACACTAGTACAGTGCATGTCAGTGACTAGTAAGTGTTTGCATGCTACTAGCAGGAGAAAACATGCTGGTGTTGGGGAGCAGAATCATCAGCCCTGTGAGGATCAAGCCATGCTAGGGGCTGATCTCTACAGGAGGGTTAACACTTTCCTTTAGCGCACCATATGGCTGATGTCTCTACTCACAAATGCCGGGACAGTTGGCTATGAGTTATGCACAAAGTGACAGTATCTAGTTTAATATTTAAAGGAAATTGACGAACAGATGACAGGAAGGCAAATGTAAGGAGAGTATTAGCTATTGTTGGTGACCCCCATAGTGTGTAATTATGCTATAGCAATACTAGTTTATCATAATTTACAGCATTCAGCCACCTGTCTGTGCATTACATTACTGGGAGAGTCATAATGTATGTGTTCTGAAGCTCATCTTGATGAATGTTTGAGTAGAATCCAAGTTTGCAAACTGAAATCCTGCCCTTTATATTACGTGCAGCAGGGGTTGTCAGGTGGCTTTGCTCTGTGTGTTTGCAGTGAGAACGTCAAAGACAGAAGCTCCCGTTGCCTTGTGGCAAGAGCAAAATAGGTATGATTTGTTTTGTAAAAGGTCATCTCAAACGTCATATCAGAGGCTTTTTCCTTAGAAGGAAGAGGTGGGTAGAGTAGCCAGAAATTGTACTCAAGTAAGAGTACTGTTACTTTAGAGATTTATTACTCAAGTAAAAGTAAGGAGTAGTCACCCAAATACTTACTTGAGTAAAAGTAAAAAGTATGTTGTGAAAAAACTACTCAAGTACTGAGTAACTGATGAGTAACATACACACTCATATCATATATATATATATATATATATATATATATATATATATATATATATATATATATATATATATATATATATATATACATTGATATACACAGTATATAATTTATATGTATTTATTTTGCTGTTTTTGTTTACATGTTAAAGGTGTTTTAATGAATATACATGCATGTTTAACATATAGATTCCTTTCTTTAATGAAGACTAGAATATAAGTTGGTGTATTACCTGATTCTGATGACTTGCGTTGATTGTAATCAGACAGTAGTGCTGGTAACGTCCACGTTTTCAAATGGAGGAGAAGAAAAGTTCCTCCTTTCTGTCTAATACCACATGAAAGTGGTGGGTTTTTGGCATCCTATTTGTCCAGCTTCCATATTCGTTTTTATACACTTTACAAGAAATATATTGGCGTCAAACTCCGTAGCTTGCTAGCTTGTTTGCGCTGGCTTTCGGAGACTCTTGTTTTGAAAGCGCAGGCGCGATGGAGCGGCACTTTTATTGTGAAGACAGGAACGTCCTCATGTGCGGTCAGTCTTGAGGCTTTTGACGGGATGTACGGTTGAAATAAAAAAAGTATATTTTTTCCTTCACACTTTTGATTGATTGATTGGAACTTTTATTATTAGATTGCACAGTACAGTACACATTCCGTACAATTGACCACTAAATGGTAACACCCCAATAAGTTTTTCAACTTGTTTAAGTCAGGTCATGTGACCACCTGGCTCTGTTTGATTGGTCCAACGTCACCAGTGACTGCATCTGATTGGTGGAACGAAGCGAAACGTCACCAGTAAGGCAGGCACTTTGAAGGTCTGTCTGACAGACCAAAACAAACAAAGCGTGCATTAACAGATCGATAAAAATTAGTAGCGAGTAGCGAGCTGAATGTAGATAAAAGTAGCGGAGTAAAAGTAGCGTTCCTTCTCTATAAATATACTTAAGTAAAAGTAAAAGTATGTTGCATTAAAACTACTCTTAGAAGTACAATTTATCCCAAAAGTTACTCAAGTAGATGTAACGGAGTAAATATAGCGCGTTACTACCCACCTCTGTTAGAAGGTAAAAATGCCAACATCTTGTGGGGCGGTATAGCTCGGTTGGTAGAGTGGCCGTGCCAGCAACTTGAGGGTTGCAGGTTCGATCCCCGCTTCTTCCATCCTAGTCACTGCCGTTGTGTCCTTGGGCAAGACACTTTACCCACATGCTCCCAGTGCCACCCACACTGGTTTAAAAATGTAACTTAGATATTGGGGTTCACTATGTACAGCGCTTTGAGTCACTAGAGAAAAGCGCTATATAAATATAATTCACTTCACTTCACTTCATCTTAAGTATGGTAACTGATATTTACCGAGACATATTTTTTTAGACTGTGGCGATTTCTGAACTGAATCGCAAAATGGATCACATCATGGAGAAGTTTGCTGAGAAGGAGAATTGAATTGAATTTGAGAGAAACCAGCACGGACACATAGAGCAGGCAAGTCATTGTTTTGACTGTTCGAAGAAAACAACATCCTAATCTACGATTTGACTCCCTCGAATGGCCTTGACGCAGGAACAGGCTGTTCTGAAAAACACACCCGAGGACACCTCAACGATGGACGCTTTTGACTTCCCTTTTTCTCAACAACACCTGGTGTCGAACTTTGAGATCGGCCCCAGTCCACAAAAACATTTCAACATCACAACCAAGTTAATTGGGCATACATGCACGCACCCGCCCCTTCCTCAACCAACGCCTTCACCACTGCTTAATTCCTGAGGTTATGGATGGCTAGTAGCGCTTTATAGCAGCAGGTCGGCCTCCAGGGCCCCAAATCCACACCCCCCCCCTCTGTTGCGAGTTGTTGTGATTATATGTAACATGTTTATGTGTGCTATGCTATGGGAGTTTTTTTTCCCTTGGACTCAGTGTGGACCCCCTCCCGAGGGTCCAGCCTTAGACTGATATTTTTTTACTCTTCCCCCCTTTCCCGATATCACCTTTTTCCCACCTTTTTTAAGGAGCGCCATAAGTGGCTGCTCCATTGGCGGTCCCGTCTTGTCTCCCTGTAAACGTATGTCTGCTCTTAGTGGGACTGTGCCGAAAATGAAATTTCAGTTCTTATGTGTCTTGTACATGTTAAAGAATGGACAATAATAAAGCATCTTGAATCTTGATTGTTTTCCCTGGTTGCAAACTACATGGTAAGGTTGTTGCTTTCGGATTCCCCTAATAAAAGGACAGTGCAGCAAAGACGCTACAAATATCCTACCTGTCTCTTATGGACATACACCTGTTGTTTGTTGACTTATGTTAGACTTACTGTCTGTGTTGTCACATTTGCAAGAGCACCTAGGTCGTGGAACAGAGCTACTCTGCAGGCTTACACGCATCCAAGGAAAATACACGCCACACACACGTACCCCATCCCCCAAATCTCACGCTTTCGACGCTTCACCTCACTTGGTAGGATGGAAAACGGAGCAGCGCCCCTGGTGGCAGCAGCTTTGGGCCGGATGCTCTCCCCTCTCGAGGTGTATCTCATAATATGTATATGTGCTTTGCGTAAGTTTTTTTTCCTGGTTTCTAACTAAACCCCCCTGCCACCAGGAGTTTAGTTTGGGACTTGCTCCTATTATCATCCTTTTACCCCCATGTTTACCATTTTTTCTACCTTTTTTATGGGGAGTCGACTCGATCAGTGTTCCCGTCTGTTTTTTTGACAGGTTTGTACTGAAAATGTTGTATTGTTTAAGTGCAATGACAATAAAGATCCATTAAATTTTTAACAGCTAAACCGCTGAATGCATTAGGGTGAACATAACACGGAAACCTACTGTGTTGCCTGTGCAATTTTTTCCAACAGATGCACCACATTGTGGCACTGTTATTAAACCCTAATGTTTAACCACTTTAGTTGGATTAATTTGACATTTTTCACACAGCTCAACGCGTTCTACAAAAAAATCACTACAAATATAGCCCAATCATCATCAAATTTGGTATAGATCTTTGGGGTCTGACAAGCATTTGTCTATAAAAATACAAGATAGGTTGAAAAAACATGCCTTCATTACGCAAAACGTTTTATGCATTAGGGTGAACATTTCCATAACACGCACACCTACTGCGTTGCCTGTGCAATTTTTTCTAACAGATGCACCACATTGTGGCACTGTTATTAAACCCTAATGTTTAACCACTTTAGTTGGATTAATTTAACATTTTTCACACAGCTCAACGCGTTCTACAAAAAAATCACTACAAATTTAGCCCAATCATCATCAAATTTGGTATAGATCTTTGGGGTCTGACAAGCATTTGTCTATAAAAATACAACAAGATAGGTTGAAAAAACATGCCTTCATTTCGCAAAACGTTTTTAGAGTTTGCCTCTGAGGGCCATGACATTTGTCTAATCGTTATAATACTGAAGCATTTAAAAAAAAAACACCTAGTTCTAGCCTTAATTTCTTTTTACTCTAAGACCCTTTTGTTGGTGTATGTTGTTCATAAACAGTCCCCAATTATGTCAAAATCTCCCTAGCTTGTCTCATTCGTTTGTGCTGCAAAATATTCTGCCCTAACTAATATAGTTTTTTGTTATTAAACTGCGTCCTAGAATGTCCTGATGCCAAGTGCGCATATAGACACCCTAATGTTTGAACATGGTGTTGGTTATGGATAATTTGTGCTGAGCACAAAAGTCCAATAACAAAACACCACTCTGGTTCAGATTCTGCCAATCCATGTTTCACTGTTATTGCCAGTGTGAGCGGTGAAGTCCCCCATCAATCAGGGGAGTCACCCTGGGGGAGCACTCTCCAGTACTCCCTGTAGCGAATCCAAAAAGGGCGGGTACTCTGAACTGCTGTTTGATGCGTAGACACGAACAACAGTCAGGACTTGTACCCCCACACAGATGCGGAGGGAAGCTACCCTCTCGTCTACTGGGTTAAAGGCCTACTGAAACCCACTACTACCGACCACGCAGTCTGATAGTTTATATATCAATGATGAAATCTTAACATTGCAACACATGCCAATACGGCTGGGTTAGCTTACTAAAGTGCAATTTTAAATTTCGCGCAAAATATCCTGCTGAAAACGTCTCGGTATGATGACGCCGGCACGTGACGTCACAGATTGTAGAGGACATTTTGGGACAGCATGGTGGCCAGCTATTAAGTCGTCTGTTTTCTTCGCAAAATTCCACAGTATTCTGGACATCTGTGTTGCTGAATCTTTTGCAATTTGTTCAATGAACAATGGAGACAGCAAAGAAGAAAGCTGTAGGTGGGAAGCGGTGTATTGCGGCGGCTGCAGCAACACAAACACAGCCGGTGTTTCATTGTTTACATTCCCGGAAGATGACAGTCAAGCTTTACCATTGGCCTGTGAAGAACTGGGACAAAAGAGACTCTTACCAGGAGGACTTTGAGTTGGATGCGCAGACGCGGTACCGTGAGTACGCATGCAGCTGCGGCTTCCAAACATTTGATCGCTTGCCCGTACGTGCGTGCCGCTATGTGCATGTCACGTACGTAACTTTGGGGACTTTGGTGAAATATATGTGCTGTATGAACTTTGGGGAGGTGAACGGTACTTTGGGCTGTGGGATTGAGTGTGTTGTGCAGGTGTTTGAGTTGTATTGGCGGGTTATATGGACGGGAGGGGGGAGGTGTTTGTTATGCGGGATTAATTTGTGGCATATTAAATATAAGCCTGGTTGTGTTGTGGCTAATAGAGTATATATATGTCTTGTGTTTATTTACTGTTTTAGTCATTCCCAGCTGAATATCAGGTCCCACCCGCCTCTCACAGCATCTTCCCTATCTGAATCGCTCCCACTGCCCTCTAGTCCTTCACTCTCACTTTCCTCATCCACAAATCTTTCATCCTCGCTCAAATTAATGGGGAAATCGTCGCTTTCTCGGTCTCGCTGCTGGTGGCCATGATTGTAAACAATGTGCAGATGTGAGGAGCTCCACAACCTGTGACGTCACGCTACTCGTCTGCTACTTCCGGTACAGGCAAGGCTTTTTTATCAGCGACCAAAAGTTGCAAACTTTATCGTCGATGTTCTCTACTAAATCCTTTCAGCAAAAATATGGCAATATCGCAAAATGATCAAGTATGACACATAGAATGGACCTGCTATCCCCGTTTAAATAAGAAAATCGCATTTCAGTAGACCTTTAAACTCCAAAGTACAGGCTCAGAGGCACACGTCAACAAGTATTGCCACCCGTGCCCGTCGCCCCTCACGGTTTGCAATGCCAGAGTAGAAGAGAGTCCAGCCCCTCTCGACAGGACTGGTTCCAGAGCCCTTGCTGTGCGTCCAAGTTTTTTGTTCTATTAATCAATGGCCATGTAGGTTGGCCTAACTAAATTGTCTTTATTCAAGTCATGACCACCACACAGTCGTAGGATGTGTTTGAAGTACGAGGAACAAATCATGGAACTGGACAAACAAATTGTAAAGCTTATCAGCACACTCTGCTCCCAGCTAATATGTACCCTCAATTGGCGCTTGCAAACAAATAATTAGCTAATTACGAGAGCAAACACAGAAGATGGGGTGAGGGCGGGGTGTGTGAAAGAGAAAAAGCAAGCGAGTGAGTTTACTCAAATGACAATGTGGCTGATCAATTGCAGCGTTGATGCAGCACTGGCGGCAGTGCTGATGACAGCAGTGTTGGGAGGGTTGCGGTTGAATGAGAGCGAGGGAAAGAGCAAACGACATCAATCTGGCACAAACCACAAGTGGAAGCAAAATGACAGACTGCAAAAATATGTCTCATTGAATAATTTTGGAAATGGAAGTAAGGAGGTACCTGCTGTCTTTGTTGTAGGTGCTTTCTAGGGTTGAGGTCAGGGATCTTAAGCCATTGAAGTATGTCTTCAGTATATGGAACTTGCTTAGTGCACTAGGGCGCATTTGCAACATTGTTTCCCCAAAGTTATAAGCATAAAAAAGCTAAAACTCTCTTGATAAAGTAAAAAAGTAGACTTGTCTTGACTTTTTTTCTTCATAGTTGTATAATACCATACTGGTCCCAACATATATAAATATAGTATTATTTTCCCCTAAGCAAAAAGTCTGGGGAAAAAAGGGTAGTCATATATTGGTGGTTTGGAGATTCATAAATGAAAATGTAGGAGGCTTCAAACGATTTCTCCTTAAGTAAATCAAAGGTTTTCTTCCTGTCACTGGCACACACACACCTGTGACATGAACAAACGTGGCCGTGAAACACCCACTGGAAAAAGTGTTTCAAAAGTTGGACAAGTTGGCAAATATTAGAGGATCAGTTCCAATACCAATTACAAGTAATATGAATCAATAAAGCAGCAATGAAATATGATATTTGTTTTTTAAGGCAATCTATCATGTTGTCAGTTTACTCATGTCAATATGTTACTCATATTTTTTTCTAAAATCTTTCCAAAAACAAGTCTTGTCAACGAGGGGCTGCTTATATTCAGGTCAATACGGCAATAGATTATTAAAGAAATGGCATGCACTGGTAATACAGAACAAATTATAGTTCTATATTATAGTCTTTGCCCACAAGATTGGTAGACAATTATTCCTGCTTTACTTAAACTAGACTGGAATATTGCTTTAAATGACACCTCATATTCTCTGGGAGAAATCTGGCATGTAAAAATCGAGTCAAAAAAAGAACAGTTCTGCTTCTGTTGTCATGGCACTGTCATCCCTGGGAATGACGGAATACACGTTTGAATCCTTTGGGCGTAAAACAGCATCAAAAAGACACAGGCAAACGTGAAAGTCCGTTTTTTAACAGGCCCTTCATGCATACTGCACCTTCTGTTGTACGTTACTGTCACCACCACAATAACACCTCACGGTTTAAGAAACTGAGACAATTGTTTACCACTAGGTACATTCAGTCCATGTGGGTTAAGTCGTATCCATTTTAGTAGTCATGGTGAAAATACGAGCCAAGCCGTATCTCAGAAGTGATAAAATTTAGTGAGGTGCTGAGCTATCGGTGCTTAACAAGGAAATAAAGACTGCCCTCTTATCCTCTCAGTGTTGTCTATAAATCCAAGCAGGAATTGTTCTGTGGGAGTGATGATGTACAGTATGTAGATAATTACAATAGAGTGTTGCCACATGAGTCGCTCCAGCGACTAATGGATGACGTTAATAGAGGAACTATAGGAAGCGCTATGGAGGCCTGTTTGTGAAGTGTACTGTTGAAAAGCTCACAAGAGCAGAGTGAGGGAATTACTGAAAGCTCTTTCCCTTATATACTGCTAATGAGCACATAAATGCTCTCATTGACTGAACAACACAAAGCCGTATTATATTGTGTGATACAAGCCAAGTTCTGTTTTTTTTATAGCCATTACTCACAGATAAGCAAGTGCGAGTGTTGATAGAACGGCAGTATCCAACATTGTTTTCAACATGTTTGTAAGATGTGTTAGAGCAAGTCTGGCTCGCCAGCTGTTTTATTTGGTCCACTAAAGGGTGGCTTCCCAAATGTAATACACATTGATACTGATATCTTTCAAGCTCACACAATCATTGATAGCATATCTGCACAGCTAACAGGTTGCAATCCACTACCTTATGTGGTGCGAAACTCTTTACTCATGGTGCTGCTGTATGGTTAAAATGGCACATTTGGCCTTTGGAGGCAAAACTGTTTGTTAGAATATGTTTAGAACCCACTGAAACGAGAAACAATTTCATGTTCAGATGTCAATGAATTCAAAACAATGCCCTTTGAAAAAACCTACTAAAACGAATTAAAACTTATAGTATTGTTAATTATAACAACTACTGTAATACATCTACATAAATAACTATATAAATAACTATAACATAACGATAGCAGGTGC
Source organism: Nerophis lumbriciformis (assembly GCF_033978685.3). Taxonomy (NCBI): domain Eukaryota; kingdom Metazoa; phylum Chordata; class Actinopteri; order Syngnathiformes; family Syngnathidae; genus Nerophis; species Nerophis lumbriciformis. The sequence continues at coordinate 16,773,489 of NC_084556.2, read as the reverse complement.
ATTTGTTTACCGAAACCACAAAGAGGGTGGGTGGTTTCTTGGAAGTAGGCGATATTTGGAGAGGAGATGTTTGTCATGACAGTTTTGACCTTTTTAGCTATTTTCCAATGCTAAAGTGCCAGAAAAAACTACACACTGAGTTTTTGTTTGATACAGTCACATGCCATGGCACTATTTTGAAAACGCAATACTGCGGTATCTACAATATTGTTACATCCCTAATATACTGTATATACATTTATATTCATGTATTTTTCACAGTTACAAGCAGCCCTCTGAGAGCAACCATAATTGCGATGTGGCCCTCAATGAAAATCAGTTTGACATGCCTGCGTTAGTGCTTAATTTGCTCTCAAAATAAGGCTGACAGTAGTCACGTTTGTCAGCAATAACTAGTGGGACAATGTAGTGATTTATGCAGCAAAACCTGTTATCAGCCCAGGCCGAATTGTCAGAACCATACCAAATCAACTGGAAATTCGGCAAAATGCACACCAGGCCTGGAGGTAGCAGTGCCATTTTGAAAAGGTGCATGTGCACCAAAAAGCAGTTCTTTGTTCCACTGCTGTTTTGACTGTGACATACTCGCTACTGTGTACTTCAGCTTTTAAGGCAACATACTTTTAGACTTATTTCTAAAACACTATCTGCCATGTGAATGAAGCGGTTAAATGCCACTTTTTGTTTTTTCCTTCAGCTATGACAGGGGTCGGCAACCCGCGGCTCTAGAGCCGCACTTTAGCGCCGCCCTAGTGGCTCTCTGGAGCTTTTTAAAATTTTTATGAAAAATGGAAAAAGATGAGGGAAAAAAACAATCTATTTTTGTTTTAATTTGGTTTCTGTAGGAGGACAAACATGACACAAGCCTCCCTAATTGTTACAAAGCCCACTGTTTATATAAAACATGTTTCACTGATTCGAGTATTTGGCGAGCGCCGTTTTGTCCTACTAATTTTGGCGGTCCTTGAACTCACCGTAGTTTGTTTACATGTATAACTTTCTCCGACTTTCTAAGACGTGTTTTATGCCACTTCTTTTTCTGTCTCATTTTGTCCACCAAACTTTTAACGTTGTGCATGAAAGGTGAGTTTTGTTGATGTTATTGACTTGTGTGGAGTGCTAATCAGACATATTTGGTCACTGCATGACTGCAAGCCAATCGATGCTAACATGCTATTTAGGCTAGCTATATGTACATATTGCATCATTATGCCTCATTTGTAGCTATATTTGAGGTCATTTAGTTTCCTTTAAGTCCTCTTAATTCAATGTATATGTCATGACACACTATCTGTATGTAATATGGCTTTTAATTTTTTGCGGCTCCAGACAGATTTGTTTTTGTATTTTTGGTCCAATATGGCTCTTTCAACATTTTGGGTTGCCGACCCCTGAGCTATGAGCATGCATGCAGAGTGTACATAGACATCATTCCACACAAAGCCATTACAGCCACCTGCATGCATCGACACAGGCCTCCTCTCAGCGCCTTTTGTTGTCGGTCCAGTAGCACATGTGGGTATTACAGAAGCCATTTGTCTTTGGCACTTTGCTTTATTGCTCTCCTCCCCTCCTCCCGCCGGAGTGGAGACAGGTTCTATAGCGCGTGGTCCCAAGGGGAAAACCCCACTCCACACTCCTTTCTCACCTCCTCTCTTTCATTCACACTCTGTATGCGTGAATTCCAGTAGAGAAAGCAAAAGAGAGGACACAAATGGACATGGAGCGACGACACAAGCATAACCGTAATCTATGGCTGCGGAGTGGTCGCACATGACATAATTAGATTTAGTGCTGCACTCACATAAAAATGCACTGTAGCAGTTATCCTTCGCCATGAACATGCTCTCCTCTGCTTCAGCACGTACAGCACCGTGTATTTGCAGTGCCTATAATTAATCTCTCATGGCACCCTTTTCATCCATGCATATTTTTAGACCGTTCCCAAAGGCTTCACGGTGTTTGAAAGGTGTGTTTCCGTGACAGCAATACAACCCTAATAGGCTGTAATCGAATTCTGCACAATAAAACATGCTTGTCTTGTCATCAAATAGAGGATCTCCCTCCTTCTAACATGGACACTTTCTTTTCGTATTCTTTGATTCCACCAATAGGATAAAGCTTAGAGGATCCTCTCAGGAAATAACCTCTGCTTAAGACAGTGGTTCTTAACCCGGGTTCAATCGAACCCTAGAGGTTCGGTGAGTCGGCCTCAGGGGTTCGGCGGAGCCTCCGCCACGGAGATATAGACACATCCGAATTATCGTGTAAATAAAAACTTCTCCCTATCGGCGTATTATGGATACCTCCAAACAATGTTCCCTCTAATTTTCCATCTGATTTGCAGGTTTTTTGATTGATTGATTGAAACTTTTACTAGTAGATTGCAAAGGAAGAGAATACATTATATGAAACAGTACAGTTTACACAGTACAGTACATATTCCGTACAATTGACCACTAAATGGTAACACCCGAATAAGTTTTTCAATTCATGGTAATGTGTGTAAGGTGTGTAATTTGTTGTGAGTTCATGCACTGTGTTGGTTTTGTTCCTTGAACAAGGTGATGTTCATGCACGGGTCATTTTGTGCACCAGTAAAAAAACATATCACTTTTTCTTGAATTAAAAAAAAACACATTTTATTTTTCACTAAAGAAGGGTTTGGTGAATGCGCATATGAAACCGGTGGTTAAGGTTAAGAACCACTGGCTTAAGACCTTCTCATTCTCTTGTACAAAAGCTTGTAGAGGACATAATAGACACATTTTTTAAACACAAAACTGAACCTCAAATTTATAACACTAAGAAAATTGAGAATATGGAAACCTACCCAAATTTTCTGGGAAAAATGTCAAAGTTGTTTTTTGTGCGTTTATTTGTTAAACTTAAAGTCAACAAATAATGTTAGCTGCTAACGCTAGTCTCCAACTTGCTAACTACTACTATACATATCGAGTCGACACTTCATCAAAAACAGACTGTTTTAGAGTCCACATCCAAGCTGGAAAAGAGACGGGACTCCTGTGTGGAAGGGAATTCTACAAAACCCAAAACCAGTGAAGTTGCCAGGTTGTGTAAATCGTAAATAAAAACAGAATACAATGATTTTCAAATATATTTCAACCTATGTTCAATTGAATACACTGCTTTAGCTCATTTGGAAATTGATGCCTGCAACATGTTTCAAAAAAGCTGGCACAAGTGGCAAAAAAGACTGAGAAAGTTGAGGAATGCTCATCAAACACTTATTTGGAACATCCCATAGGTGAACAGGCAAATTGGGAACAGTTTGGTGCCATGATTGGGTATAAAAGCAGCTTCCATTAAATGCTCAGTCATTCACAAACAAGGATGGGGCAAGGGTCACTACTTTGTGAACACATGCGTGAGCAAATTGTCGAACAGTTTAAGAACAACATTTCTCAACAAGCTATTGCAAGGAATTTAGAGATGTCACCATCTACGGTCTGTAATATCATCAAAAGG
>NC_084556.2:16757500-16767500 GCF_033978685.3 Nerophis lumbriciformis | reverse complement strand
TTAATATAATTTATTTTAAATATGATAATACAAAGTTAATAATGAAGGCTGACATAACCAATCCAATTTTATCCATAAAAGCCCCCTAATAATCCTCTTTACCCCCTTTGTCATCCTCCCCCCACTCCCGTCATCCCCGTACCTCCTTTTTGTACCCCTGGAGAATTCATTTCTCATAACAAGGCGGGCTCTAACAGGATTTTGGGTCAGAGTGGGTGTTCATACCTAGATGAATAAGCAGAAAGTGGAAATCGGATCATCTGAAAAGCTGATTTATTTCCACCGTCGTGCTCAAGCAGCCAATGTAGGCTACCTGCTAAGAATGCATCAGAAAATTGTATAATAGGATTTATTTGCTCAAGTGAGAGGAAGCAATAATGTTGCTTGTTAACATGCATGTCTCACTTTTGCCATCACACATCTGCTAAGAAAGGACACAATCAACACCTCGGAAAAGGAATGATGCACACACTTCTGTCCAGTCTGTGGAGACAGGGCTGCCACCTACGCGCTCAGTCAGAAACAAAGAGTTTGTCTTTTACAATGCTGCACAAACATCTCTCTGATGAAAAGGTCCTTGATTTGTTTTGTTACGTGTTGCGTTTGCTTAGTGCTGGCAACGATTGAGAGGCTGCTTAGATTAGATCAACAGAGGCAAGAAAACAAAACAAAGAGGAATAAGACGTGTATGCAAATAAAAGTATGTTTATGGATTTATTCAAGCCTGCAGTCAAAATAAAGACAAACTTGAAAACCAAAATGGGCGTCATGGGCGGTTATTGGCAAAGCCCCTCTGGCGCCCCCCTCTCTCTTGTGTCGCCAGGAAAACCATTAACTCTCACAACATGGATGTGAGCGGAGACAAAGAGAAGACGAGGTACAAATGCAAAGCTGATTCACACAAAGACTCCATAAAATCTGCGGAAATCTCTTTGGGGCCGCGAGGAAGTTGGCCTTTTTTGCCCACACACAACAATGCTGCAACGAGTCTGACGTGAAGGCAATGTGCAGACAGCCTAGACTGAGTCATGTCCCTTTTATTCTTAGGAAAAAGTACAAGCTGAAATAGATGATGCTGCAAAGAGAAAGTGAGGTGGTCGATTTTCATTTTCCAGCATGTATATATGTATGTATGTATATATGTATATATGTATGTATGTATATATGTATGTATATATATGTATTTATATATGTATGTATTTATATATGTATGTATATATATATATGTATATATATATATATATCTGTATATATGTATATAAATAAATATATATGTACCGGTATATATACTGTATATATGTATATAAATAAATATATATGTATATATACTGTATATATGTATATATATGTGTATATGTATGTATATATACTGTATATGTATGTATATATATATATATATATACACACATATATATATGTATACACATATATATATATGTATATGTATACATATATAAGTGTATATATATATATACACACACATATATATAAATGAAAATCTACCACCTCACTTTCTCTTTGCAGCATCATCTATTTCAGCTTGTACTTTTTCCTAAGAATAAATAAATAAATATATATATATATATATATATATATATATATATATATATATATATATATGTCTTAATAAGGTTATCCAAAAAATAGTGCTCGATACCGTAGTAGAGCGCAATATATGTATGTGTGGGGAAAAAAATCACAAGACTATTTCATCTCTACAGGCCTGTTTCATGAGGGGGGTACCCTCAATCGTCAGGAGATTTTAATGGGAGCATTCGCATACCATGGTTTATATAGGGCACAGAGTGGGTGGGTACAGGCTGGCCTAGGGGCGTGGTGATTGGTTCATGTGTTACCTAGGAGGTGTTTCCGTCTATGGCGGCATGTTGTTACAATTTCGCTGCGCTTGTTGAGGGATGACAGGTCTGGACGGTAGATAATAAACAGTTTCTCTTTCAAGCATAGGTTGCATCTTTTATTACCACTATTGTAAGGTGTGCTGGATGCAAGAATTTGCCATGTTATTGAATATTCAACATTATTGTCTTTGAGGTCCCAAATGTGTTTGCTGAGTTCTGTGGTATTTCGCAGGTTTTTGTTCCTGAAAGAAGCCTTGTGGTTGTTCCATCTGGTTTTGAATTCACCCTCGGTTAATCCTACATATGTGTCGGATGTGTTAATGTCCTTGCGTATTGCCTTAGATTGGTAGACAACTGATGTTTGTAAGCATCCCCCGTTGAGGGGGCAATCAGGTTTCTTTCGACAGTTACATGCTTTGTTGGTTTTGGAGTCGTTCTGACTGGGGGTCGACGGCTCATTTGCAATTGTTTTGTTGTGGTTTGAGATGATTTGTCGTATATTGTTCATGCAGCTGTAGCTCAATTTGATGTTGTTCTTGTTGAATACTTTTCTTAGGTTGTTGTCTTTGGGAAAGTGTTTGTCAATCAGGTTGAGGAATTTGTGTCCAATGTTCGTTGAGACGTTTTTGCTGTATGGGGGGTTGTACCAGATGATGCCGTTTCGTTTTCTGTTCTTTTTTGGCTGGTTTCCTGGCGTGGGTTCATAGGTGAGGGTGAAATTGTATCCGCTTTCATCAAGGGCTTTTTGGTACGGGGGGGTTGCTTGGTCAAATTCAGTTTTGCTAGATGACAGCATCGATAGCCTTTTATTGATTCCGGTAGGTATTCTTTTCGTGGTGGTGGGTGGATGGTTGCTGTCATGGTGCACGTATTGGAGTGTTGTGTTGGGTTTCGTGAATGGTTGGTAGCTGTTATTTCTCAGGTTGAAAGTGACGTCAAGAAAGTTGACGGTTTGCTTGTTGGCTTCAATCGTGATCCGTAGGCCGTTCTCTTTGAAAATTTGGCATATGCACTTCTTGGTATTCTCGCTGCTCCTTGGCGAGGCGCGACACACTGCCAGTCCGTCATCACGGTAAATACCAAGGTTCAGATTGAGGCTAGCGAGCTGGGAGAGGAGGAAACTCCCAACGAGTTCACACGTTTCTGCTCCGTCAAAACTTCCCATAGTGACGTCAAATGTTGCATTGTTCTTTTTTTGCCATGGTGTACTGTTGTGGATGAGAATGGAGTTTTTTGCGTGGATGATGATGTTTCTTTCGTTGCCTGTGATTGAGTCGTAGTCTGAGGCGAAGTCTAGTGCTTGAGTCAGTAGGTCTTGCGTGATGGAAGGGTAAAATTCCTCGATATCAAAGGAGATAAAGTTGTGCTGTTGTTTGTCTTGGATGTTGTTGAACCATTTGATTACTGCTGCTGTATTTCTCCATTGGTTGAGTGGTGTTTTGTCCTTGATTTTTGTGTTGACTCTGTCCAGGATTATTTTGCTGATTTTTCCTATTTCAGATTTAGTTGGGTTTATTAGTCGGCATGTTGGGTTATTTGCGAAGTTGGGTTTGTGATCCTTCAATGTGATGAAGGCTTCCTTGTTGGCTGTGGCGTCCACCCTGTCCTCAATGTCCAGTTCAGCCGCGATCCTTTTATTTTCCAGGTGGATGTTCTGTAAGGTATTGGGTTGCGCTTTTTTGTATGATTTGGTGATGCTTCTGTCCAGTAAGGTGTGGTGTTCTGGTATGTCCATTCTGTAGAAGTTTGTGGTTTTATCGGCAGCTATGATGAGGTTGTTTACTTTCTTGATGCGCTCCTTGTCATTTTTCAGCTTGGTGAGGAGTGGGTTGCGGATTGGCTTGAATTTGACTGATTGTATCATTTTGAGCAAATTTTCAAAGAGAACGGCCTACGGATCACGATTGAAGCCAACAAGCAAACCGTCAACTTTCTTGACGTCACTTTCAACCTGAGAAATAACAGCTACCAACCATTCACGAAACCCAACACAACACTCCAATACGTGCACCATGACAGCAACCATCCACCCACCACCACGAAAAGAATACCTACCGGAATCAATAAAAGGCTATCGATGCTGTCATCTAGCAAAGCTGAATTTGACCAAGCAACCCCCCCGTACCAAAAAGCCCTTGATGAAAGCGGATACAATTTCACCCTCACCTATGAACCCACGCCAGGAAACCAGCCAAAAAAGAACAGAAAACGAAACGGCATCATCTGGTACAACCCCCCATACAGCAAAAACGTCTCAACGAACATTGGACACAAATTCCTCAACCTGATTGACAAACACTTTCCCAAAGACAACAACCTAAGAAAAGTATTCAACAAGAACAACATCAAATTGAGCTACAGCTGCATGAACAATATACGACAAATCATCTCAAACCACAACAAAACAATTGCAAATGAGCCGTCGACCCCCAGTCAGAACGACTCCAAAACCAACAAAGCATGTAACTGTCGAAAGAAACCTGATTGCCCCCTCAACGGGGGATGCTTACAAACATCAGTTGTCTACCAATCTAAGGTAATACGCAAGGACATTAACACATCCGACACATATGTAGGATTAACCGAGGGTGAATTCAAAACCAGATGGAACAACCACAAGGCTTCTTTCAGGAACAAAAACCTGCGAAATACCACAGAACTCAGCAAACACATTTGGGACCTCAAAGACAATAATGTTGAATATTCAATAACATGGCAAATTCTTGCATCCAGCACAACTTACAATAGTGGTAATAAAAGATGCAACCTATGCTTGAAAGAGAAACTGTTTATTATCTACCGTCCAGACCTGTCATCCCTCAACAAGCGCAGCGAAATTGTTACAACATGCCGCCATAGACGGAAACACCTCCTAGGTAACACATGAACCAATCACCACGCCCCTAGGCCAGCCTGTACCCACCCACTCTGTGCCCTATATAAACCATGGTATGCGAATGCTCCCATTAAAATCTCCTGACGATTGAGGGTACCCCCCTCATGAAACAGGCCTGTAGAGATGAAATAGTCTTGTGATTTTTTCCCCCACACATACATATATATATATATATATATATATACATATATATATATATATATATATATATATATATATGTGTGTGTGTGTGTGTGTGTGTGTGTGTGTGTGTGTGTGTGTGTATATATATATATATATATATATATATATATATATATATTCAATGAGCAAGTGGCAGTAAAGCACCACAGGCTGTGGGGGGATGGGACAGCTGGTAAAGGATCAGTGAGAGGTGAGGCAGAGTAACAAGCTGAGGGTTTTGACGGTATGGTGGTAGAAAAAATATGATAACCAAGGAAAAGATTGTTTGCATTCATCGGAGCGTTGGAAGTTCTGCTGAGCAACAATCTACCCTAATTTGTGTGTCTTCACAGGTAGACACACCTACGGCACATGCCTGAGTTGTAGCCTTTTTTTATGTCAAGATTCTGCAACCTCGCTGCATCCGAGCAGATCTGGCATTTTTACAGAATGTCCTGAAAATAGTGACAATCTCAACAAAACATTTTGAGAGAAGTAAAATTCAGGTGTTAAATGTCACAACCCTGTTCCGACATTGCTGAATACCCTTACACACAGTGGCTGTCCCGCCTTGTTGGGGTTCTGATGATATCTCAGAAAGTGGAAAGCATTCAGGGCTGACTTTTTTTGTACCCCCATTTTGCGTCGGTGCTGTTTATACTGACCGGCAACACGGCAAAAAGGGTGTAAAATTCTGTGTTTTGCAGGCAGTGTGTGATGTGTGTGGGACGGCAACACTGCTATCAACACAATAGGGTGTGAGAAGAGAGTGTCAGGTGTTTTACTTCGCACACTTGTCCGTGCATTGCTGAATACTATTACACACATGTGCTGCCCCTCCTCTGTCGCAGCTCTCGATCATATCTCGATTAACTGAGTATTCGAATAAAACACACTGTCCAGTCTCAATTTTCAGAGGAAATAGTTGAAATACACAATAATTTTTGTTGTGATTACCTTTATTCTTCATATATATCCACATAACAATAAATTGCACTTTTACTATGGGAGCGTCACTATATATTGTTTATATTTAAATACAAATATAAAAACCTAACACCAGATAAAGATATTAAAGAACCAAACAAAACAAAAAGACTGATAAATCATGATAACTTGAGTGACAATGTATTTAACAATTTAACACATGAAAAGGTATTAATAGGAGGACTTGTATTTGATTTTTGGACAAACGAGTTGTTGGCATTAACATACAAACTGTATATGCTATCCTGTTCTCATATGCCAGCATGTGTTTGAATAACACATTTGTTATGCATGCAAGTCAAACATATAAGATGGCATTAGCTACCAAAATAGACTTTTATCTTGTTTCTGGTTGTTTGCTGCTCTTAAATAATAACATGCTGCATCATCGAATTCAATTAATCAATCAATATAGTGCTATTGTGAAATGCCAGATCCATTTGACAGTGCTAACATTTCACCACAATATCTGCCTTTTTCACTTTTAAATGATCGCAAAACATCAAAACAGCTTCTCTTGTCTTCTTTGGGCCCTTTGCTCTCTTTCTCCCGCTTGTTTGAGCCAACCCTCTTGGCACTTCACTGTGCTCACCACATCCACACAGGCCACATCACCCGCAGCGCGACCTAAATATAGGTTATATAGATTCTTTACATATATTAAACAAAGTAAAACCGATGGTATTAAAATTTGACATTAATATTCTCCAGCAAATCTTTCAGCCATAGATATAAATGAAATAAACGACATGCATCTTTGAGCTGCAAGTTTATGGCGACTGTGGCCAAAGTGTCTGAAAAATGTGTGGTTTTGTAAGGCAAGAAAATTCAATGAAACATCCCTTCTTGCCAAGTAGGGACGTTTATATATGTTACTAAATACTGTTCTCATATATCCATTCTCTGTGCACTAAATCCAAAAACCGGAAATGACGCAATACTGCATTCGTTTGGAAGCTAAGGAGAAGCCTTGTAGACATATGATTAAAATAATAGTTAAATGTAATACATTTAGAATATACGGTATACAAATGCTAATAATATACAATATATTAACAATGTGATATATAATAATTAAAGATGTATAAATAAATGATGTGTAATCGTAGTCCCTGAATAGTAATTGTTATCGAATTGTGAGGTGCCCAAAGATTGCGACCTCTTAGGGAAAAAATACAGTTTTCTAATTTAGGCATCATCAATGTTGACTTTTAGTTACCAAATAATGCTTTCTTGCTCTATTAAGTGCTCCATTCAAGCAGTATTTACTGAGAAAATGCAACGTTACCAAGAGCAGATGGGCGATTTTGCATTTATTTTTCTTGGCTTTTCTACTGCACCCCCAGTAAACTGGTAGAAATTGGTTGAATCGTCATTGCATAATCCTGCAACCCCACCAAAAGCTTCCTATTTGACATGACCAGGTCTGTGACTTACAGCAATGCTCCAAACAACATGTGTTGTTCACGCCTGTGAGTTGGCGCTAAAAAGCGTTCATTGTAAATAGTGTGCACGTGCAAGTGTGTATATTTATGTACGTGTGAAAGAGCGCGAGGGACCAGTGGAGGCATGCGTCTCTATGTGCAAGCTCAGCATCCAATGTGCTGCCTGGCAATGAGGGGAGGAGCTCCAACAAGCCACCTTGCAGACAAAGGCAGTTTGGACTGTGTGCTGTCTTTCTTTGTACCTTTTTTTGATTTATTTTTTTACACTAGAATGTCACGTGGCTTTCTTTCTTTTCTTTTTTCACTATGCCCACACACATATTTACAAATAATGCTGACATATGCATTTAACACTGCACCATCATAACTGTGCAGTAGTGTTTGTCACAGCAATGTGACAAAAGCCAAAATAACATCTCACAATTGAGAAATTAAAAGGATACAATGTCATAGTATAGAATAGTGTCGCAAATAAAGAAATAAATGGAAATATTACGTGATTGAAGTCATCATTTTACAAGAAAAAAGTTGTAACTAGGGTTTTACGGTATATCAGTACTAATAAAGTACTGCAGAACTAATGATAAAGAAGGTACTACACCGCCTTTGAAAAATATAGGTACTTTTTTTTTCATAGACATGATGGCGTGCCCTTGGTGACATTGCTTGTGATATGAGCCGTGGTGCATTTTACCAGCACTTGCAAGCAGAAACAACGTGAAGACAGAAGAGGGAGAATGGATGTAATTTGGCTTAAAAACTAACGATAAAGTTATAAACACTGAAGTGGCGCCTTAAAACATAGGTAGCTAGTGGTTGACGTTCATCTGCAGTTTTTTAGCTACTTCTAAATCACCAATCGTCGCCTCCATGTCGACAAATAAACTACATTTCCTACAAATATCATCTTTGCAGGACGAGGAATAGCTAAACATGCTTCACTACACTTCCTAGGACAACCGCGGCTCTAGAGCCACATGCGGCTCTTTAGCGCCACCCTAGTGGCTCCCTGGAGCTTTTTCAAAAATGTATAAAATGTATGAAGATGAAAAAAGGGAGTAAAAATATATATTTTTTGTTTTAATATGGTTTCTGTAGGACAAACATGACATAAACGTTTCTAATTGTTAGAAAGCCCACTTTTTAATATGTTTGTGTTCATGCATCACCGATGAGAGTATTTAGCGAGCGCAATTTTGTCCTACTATTTTCGACGGTCCTTGAACTCACCGTAGTTGTGTGGTCGATGACATAGCAGTTTGTTTACTTGAATAACTTTCTCCGACGCTGACACAGAAAGACCTGTTTTATGCCACTCCTTCTTTGTCTCATTTTGTCCACCAAATGTTTTATGCTGTGCGTGAATGCACAAAGGTGAGCTCTGTTGATGTTATTGACTTGTGTAGAGTGCTAATCAGGCATCTTTGGTCAGTGCATCACTGCAAGCTAATCGATGCTAACATGCAATTTAGGCTAGATGTATGTATAATATTGCAAAACAAGTCTTATTTTATTATAAGCATGTTGTAATTTTATGGGACTAAAGTTATTACGTTAGAGAACAAAGAAGTGATTCTATGAGCGTAAAACTACTTTTACAAGAACAATATAGTAAGTAAAAAGTTGTTTTTGATAGTAAAATCAGACTTATACAATAAAAGTTGTAAAACCTTTTTGATTTGAATAAAGTTGAAACAAGAAAAAAATAAAAATGTAATTTAAGAAAGTTGTAAATTAAGTTGATACAGTTGGAATTTTACAAGATTAAGGTAATGATTACAAGTACAAAGTTAAAATAAAGTGGGGGTCTATAATAACTATCAGACAGATCAATAGGAATCATGACATCATACTGCTAAATCTGATAACGTGAAAAATAGCTCAGATAAATAATTATTTTTTTAAACGCTCCAATGAAGCAATATTATCCATTCTGTGCTGTAGGTGGGTTAGCAAATCAAGCGCTCCTAAGTGCTGTCGTAAAAACGTCCCTTGAGCTCACTGTAATTAAATGTGGCGTTGATCATGTGGGACTTCTTCACTGTTTCAGAGCAAGACTTTTCATGTGCTATTTACACCACATGTTTTGCAATTTTTTCAACGGGGATAAAAAAAAACCAATAAAAAAAAACCATTGCGCTTCAACACATCAAGCCTTTATAGCCAACTAAAACGCCAGCATCACTGCGAAGGCTGCCCTAAAGCCAGCCGCAAAAAATAGAAAATAAATAAGTCTCTGGTTTTTGGTATTGGTCTTGAGAAACAGGAAGTTATCTGTATTGGCACCGGCTTGGGAAAAAAAAATGCATCCCTTGAATAAAGTTGTGTATTTGTGAGAATAAAGTCACAATTACAGAAAGACTAAAGCTGTAATTTTAAGTATGTCAAAACATGGGCCGCATGGTGGCCTACTGTTTAGCATAAAGGCCACGCAGTCAGGAGATCTGGGATTCAAATCTCCGTTTGGACATCTGTGTGGAATTTTCATTTTACTTCGGCTTCTTCCCCCATCATTACAGAAATATGTTATGTTAGGTTAAATGAAGACTCTAAATTAGAGATGTCTGATAATGGCTTTTTTGCCGATATCCGATATTCCGATATTGTCCAACTATTAATTACTGATTCCGATATCAACCGATACCGATATA